>NW_020175047.1:886186-1058621 GCF_003031525.2 Neophocaena asiaeorientalis asiaeorientalis
CCCTGCATCGGCAGGCGGACTCTCAACCACGGCGCCACAAGGGAAGCCCTAAATATTATATTTAGATGATACACATATCCAGTCTAAGCAGGTTTTTATTTTATTTCAATATAAGGAGAATTTTTCCTTTTGCAAGGGTAAGCCTGCAAGTTTAAGTCCAAAATCAGAAAAATCACTTAAGGTAATTTCATAAGGCAAAAGTATTTTGGAAAAAATATATAAATCAAAACTGAATAGGACAATTTGGACAGCATCTGATCTATAGAACTTAGGGCACAAAAGTTTTGTTAGTTGAGATATAAACACAAAGTATTAATTATAAATTTCCATGCACAATTCAAAGCACCGAACTAGGAGCTAAAAGACTTAGGTTGAATCCCAGCTCTACCAAAACGTAGCCATTGTTCAACCCTGGGAAAGTCACCTCTTTAAGAAAGTTTCCTTCACTGCTTAATGCGGCATTTGGGCTCAAAAACTTCTCTTGGCAATGAGATTCAGAGACTCTGAGAGTCAGTTGGATTGTTCTTTATTAGAGTTCTTCCGGGCTATGTGCATCAACGATCAGAGTTGAAAGCTAGTCCTTCTGCCTTGTGGTTATCAGATTGAATTTTTTTATTTTCTTATGTGAAACCTGTAAGTTGAAATGTAAATGCCTTCTCATGACATGTCAAGTGTTAGTGACGCAGAGGATGTCTAATTCTGCAGCCTCCTTTCATGCCCTGCTTCATCATTGCAGTCCGGTGTTACTCTGCTCTGTGCGCCAATTGACCAAACCTGCCAGATTAGTTCCTGCTGCTGTGCCTTTGCACTTGTTAACTCTACTTGAATGTCTTTCTTCCCATTTTCTGTCTCCTTAGTATCTATTCTTTAGTCAAGACTTTAATTAATCAAGCAAATATTTGTGTCACCATTTATGGTAATATGGGTAATATAAAGTATAGGGAAATTGAAAACAAAATCACATGAAGAGTTGTTTAAAATGCAGATACATAAATCCATCTTGACTTACCAAACTAAACTCTTAGAACAGGACCTGGGAACCTGTATTTTGCCAGTGTCTCCTTTAATCCTAAGACAACTATTCAATTAATGACCCTTTAAGAAACTCTGGCTATAAGAAACTCCTACATGTTCACTGTGTGACCCAAAGGAGAGGGGGTACAATGGACCTATTATTCCAGTAGAAGTAAATTTCCTATAAGTTCCTAGGGTAATTTCCATATTTGTTTATTTATTCATTTCTGTAAACTCAGATAATATATGCCAGACTCCATGCTAAATGCTGGAAATATAGAAAGAACAAGGTCAACTCAATCTCTGCTCTTGACAGGGTCTGTTCTACCAGATGAAAGATACATGACAAATTAGTTTATAATTATTCATTTAATTACAATTGTAATTAATATCATGAATGACTCCCTGATAGTCTCTAAGAGTGACTATCGGTGAATGACTTAGAATCCTAAGTTAGGGATAGTTTCCTTAGATATTTGACAGAAAATAGCACATTGATGCACAGGGATGAAATAGCCCATGGGGATACAAATATATAGATATATTTAAGGCACAGCAAAGAAAAATAAGTTGACAAAAGAGTCAGAGATGCCACAGACATTGATATTTGCAAACCACTCCAGCTCTCTGATAGTTGATATCTATGCAGTGTATTTTTTTACCATCCTTTTCCTTTCAACTATTTGTAACTTGAATCTAAAGTGTGTCTCCTGTAAACAATATATAGTTAGATTTTAAAAATTCAGTCTGACAATCTCTATCATTTTTTTGGGTTGTTTAAGCCATTCACATCAAATGCTTTCATTGCTATGTTTGGATTTACACCTGCCATTGTGGTTTTCATTCTCTTTATGTCTCATGACTATTCTGTAACTCTGTTCTTCCTTTACCACCTTCTTTTGCATTGAATGAAGATTTTCTTGTATTCTACTTTAATTTTTTAAACAAATTTTAGATAAGTTTTAAGTTATTTTCTTAGCAATTGCTCTAGGCCTTACAATATACATCACAACATCAGAATCTACTTCAAATTCTACTTTGAATTCACACTAACTTAACTCCAGCATGATGTAAAAACAGTACTCCTGTAGAGCTCCATTCTCTTCCCCTTTTCTGTGTTATTATTATAATACATATGAAGTTTATGTATGTTAAAAACCCCCAAAATTTGTTGTTATAATTATTGCTTTATATAATCATGTACTTTAAAGAGGCTAAGAGGACCAAGGAGGGCTCAATAATATTTAAAGGGTTCTTTTGAAAGAAATATTAACTTTCTTATGCATCATTTGTGGTTCTCTTTATTTACTCCTGTGGATTTGAGTTACCATGTGTTGTTATTTCCTTGCTCCAGCATAGCTTCATCCCATTCAATCCCCTTTGTGCTGTTATTGTCAAGTATGTTAATATTCCTATATGTTAAAGTCCAAGCAGTATAATTTTATAGGTATTGTTTTATGAGATTGCTTTGTATATCAGTTAAGAGATGAAAGGAAAATGAATAGGTAATTAAGCTTTTTTGGGTCTTTACCTTTACCAGATCTCTTTGTTTATTTATGCAGATTTGAATAGCTGTCCCATGTCACTTCAGATATTTTCCCTTTGCTTTTATCCTTAGCATGGCTTCCTAGGGGTCAGTATACACCATTTATGTTATACAACAAGGTTGTGCTTAAGCCACCTGAGCCAGTAAAATTTTTCAGCCTTTACCATTGGATCTCTGGGTGAATTGGAGATGGCTTTCACAGCTCAGGGAATTTACACTTTTGCCTGCACTCAGCCAGGGACAAATAGCTTGGAAGTTCCCTGGCTGGTTGCTCCTGAGAGGGTGCAGCCTTCGGCATATACATGGCCTTCTAGATCACCAGCAATGAGTGCAGTTTTATTTTTGAACCTGGCTTCCTTGAAGTCACCCCTGGGTCAGTGTAGCTTATTATTCATCCTGCCTGTGGTCAAAGGTTGTGCTTAGATCCCTTAAGATAGTAAGACTTCTGCCCTTTGCTCATGAATTTGTTGTATAGCACGGAGAATGCTTTCAACCCTTTCTGCTCTGATTACCCCAGCCTTCCAGATTGCCAGGCATGAATGCAAACCCCGGAAGAGTCTTTCTCAGATACCTCTTTCCCTGGCTTAGGCGTGAACTTCTCCATGCCCTGCTCCAAGTAAAGCCTATGCTTTCAGGCAGATCTGTGGAGTTAGTAGTCCTTACGTCCTGCCTTTTACCTTGGTTAGAACCTCAGCCCACTGTATGAAGGCTGGGGGCAGGGACAGTAGCCTGCTTCTGCTAGAGTGACACCTCTACTCTACAAGTGAGCACTGGAGTGAATGGTAGCCTCTGGTCTTCTCAGTTTGCCCCTCTTGGCATGAAACCTCAACCCTAAAAGCAACCAAGTAGAGGAAAATTCAGGATCGCAATTTTCTTGGCCTTTTGTATCTTAGGGTAGAGCCCTTACCTTAAGACTGAAAGCTGATGGGAGAAGGGACTCCTAGTTGTCTCAGCTACTCTCACCCAGCCCAGAGCATCTGTGACACGGAGATGGGGACAGGGAGAATGAGATATGCAGGTGACCGGCAACTCCCAGGATAAAAATCACATGCCTAGACTGAGAGCTAAAGGAAGACGGAGACCCATTTTCTTGGCCACACTCATCTGTGGTAAAACTTCCATAATATAGAGCTGAGGGTTGGGTTGAGAGGGGTAGGAGCAGGCCACAGTTCAAATGCCACAAACTCACTGTTCTTCCCAAGATTTAGTAGAGTTTCTTGTATTAAGTTTTCTTCATTTGATGTACATTCTTTAGGTCAATTTCCAAAGACTTAAAACAAATTGTTAGAAATCATTTCCACCAGTGAAATGGTTATCTTGATGACTAGAAGGTCTACCAAGATCCTCACACAGCCATTCTGGAAGTTCCACTCACAGAGAAATTAGAAAAAGACAATCAAAAAAGAAAGGAACAATTCAACAAGCACATGAGGAGAATATAGGGCCTTAAAAGTCATTGGAAGAGAGAATTTAAAGAAGAAGCGTGTGTCAAATAGTGTTAAAATCTTCCCCCAAATCAAGAGCTGTGTATTGAGCACATGACTTGGATTTAATAGCAAGAATGATGGTGATTTTTGATGTGCAGAGGTAGGTAGGAAAGCCACATTAAAGGGGGTGAGGGGTGTGTAGCTGGTGAGGAAATAGAGAACTGAAGTCATGAACGTGGTCTGTAAAGGGGAAGAGCTACATGGAGTCGTGAACCTAGGGGAGTTTTACATTGTTTAAATACTTGTTTGTAATAATTGGGAGAGAGGTCTATATTTTTAAATATAAGTGGGCAGGATCCTGCAAAGAGAGGATGGGTGATATTAGTGGAATATCAAAGAATGGAGGATTAAGTTTTCCAAGAAAGTGGGAGGGAATGGAAGTAGAGTCCAGGTCGGGGGATTAGCACTATAAAATAGGAAAATTCCTCTGTTACAGAAGGAGGAAGGAGCAAAGAATCCATGTGCAAATAGGATCTCAGGTGGCAGAAGGCTGATGGAGTTCACTGGATCTCCATTGTGGAAGGAATCTCAATCAGGCCTCTCATCTAACCCTGTATTCTCCAGCAGCTATGTTATTACCATCTCCTTTTCTGGAACGAATGCTCATTGGTTTGTCCAAAGGTCAAACACTGGATAAGTGATGAAGGGTGTAACATGGGCAGGGAAAGGGACACAGGGTGAAACAGCTGCCCCTGTCTTTAGTGCTTTTGAATATTCTCCCCAGTCATCACATACTGGGCTCGGAAGTAGAAACACCCTATGGAGCAATATGAGAGCTGGACAATGGGACGTTGAAGACAGAGAAGGAAGTAAAGCCTATCACATCTGAAGGTATATTATGAGCCTCCCTGGGATTAAAAACTCATAAATATAGGTATTTAAATGTCTTGACTAGCTAATCTGGGAAACTCATGACTTTCAGTTGAGAACACTAAGTTGCTTGTTCAAGATACACAATCACTTAGAGGCAAAACTCAAGTCTCCCGACTCCTAGTCTGAGACTGTTCTAGTATGGCTATGTTTATTGTTCTATTTTGCAAAGAAAACTTACCCAGAATCTGGGCATATAATGACACTTGCAATTAGTTTAGAACTCATGGAATTTGGTATGCATTGTTAGCCTGCTGAGGGTCATAGTGTTGAAGTATATAATTACCAACAGCTAAAAATTCAGAGGATTTCACATAAAAAACCCAGATTTGGAGAACTTCTGAAAAACTGAAAGATCTGGCAAGCCTGCTTCCTTTTAGCATTACTTGGCATAAATTGAGCAGCAATTTCTCCCTTTATAAAGGGTCATATCCTCCAACCCCCCATAATTAACATTGTTGCAATTTTTCTACACTGGGCTGATTTCACCGATTTACAGTTACATGCCTAGTTCCAATAGGCATTTGAGATGGTGCCTAAAAACATATCATACAGAAGAAGCTAGGATCAAAAAAAAAAAGACAAAAAAGTAAAAGAGAGCCTTGATCCAAGGCATAGTCTTACAATCAAAGGCTACTGTTCTAGTCTCCCTGGAACAGTTCTCCTTCTCATCTACCCTTCCTCTACAATCTCCCCATCTTCTCTCTCTGGATAAGTTTCACTAATTTTTCCATCAGCTTAGGAAACATCACATGTAGGAAAGTATCTCTAAATACCCACAAAGTGCTCAAGTTTGGACAGGTGCCCTTCTTGTGCTCCCATAGCACCCTATGTTCCCTAGAAGGTCGTACCTCTATCTTACTACATAACCTCTTCATAATTATCTGTGTATGTGTCCATGTCCTCACTAGATCAGAGACCATAATTCATCTCAGCATCCATCAAAACATATAGCTGGCATGTGTTAGGCTGAAGGTAAAGGTTCATCAAACTAAACCGCATTGAACTCAAGAGTTCAAATCTCTGGACTGGAGAAAAGAAAATGGAGCTGAGAGGACATGAAAATATGTTAGTTCTAATCTACACTCTGTAACTAACCCTTTGAGTGACTTTGGGCAAATCACATTTTCTCTCTGGGCTTCAGTTCCTTACACGGAAAATGAATACATTTACTAGACTTAAATTCTCTTAAGGGTCACAGTGTGTGATTCATCAGTGATGATCAGGAGGTATTTAAGACAATAAACTGACAGGGATTTCTCAAAGGTCTCTAAGATAATTCCAGCCTCAGAACTACATTGTCGAGGATTCCATCAGAAAGAGCACTATACTGAAGCGGATCATGACTGTCTATGGGTGGCTAAGATAATGGAGAAAAGTCAAAAGGGGTTTCTTGTTCGCACTGATTTTTATATACACACAATCCTTTAAGATGGCAAAGTTAAACTAACCACAAAGCAGCCCACTTGCAAATTAGCCCATGGGCGACCTCTAGAGGCCTTTCGATTTTTTACAGCAATATGAGAAATGAAGAAAACATTTAAAATCTATACATTCATTCTAGTGGAAGGTTTCTAATTAAGTTTTCCATTTAGAGAAAGCGAAATTGATAGTCTATACTTACACAATTTCCAGGTCCAGGGTAAAAAAGAATACTTTTGCTGTTGTCGTTTGTGTTTTTAGGTTAGTTTTTTAATCAGCCTTGCCTAGGTTTAAAACAAGGTCAGATATACAACTTTGCTCCATTAGTACAGGAAAAACTCTAAATGGTGCAGGAAGTCTTTCTTGAGGGATTTTCTAAAGTCACTCACCTTTCGCCTCCAACTGCACACCGTCCAGGGTTGTCCTTGTATCACCACATAGTTTTGTAAATGTCTGTGCATGTCATCCCCTCTAGACTTTCAACTATTGAACAGTAGGTATTACCTCCACATCTCCAGTGCCTAGCACAGTTCTTGTCTTAGAGAAGATTTTTAAAAAGGAGTGACAACAATCCCTGTTCCAGAAGTCTGTCATGAGGATAGCACTGAGGCACTGCACGTGAGGCAGCTCTGCACGTGAGGCAGCTCAGCACGTGAGGCAGCTCTGCACGTGAGGCAGCTCAGCACGTGAGGCAGCTCTGCACGTGAGGCAGCTCAGCACGTGAGGCAGCTCTGCACGTGAGGCAGCTCAGCACGTGAGGCAGCTCTGCACGTGAGGCAGCTCAGCACGTGAGGCAGCTCTGCACGTGAGGCAGCTCAGCACGTGAGGCAGCTCAGCACGTGAGGCAGCTCTGCATGTGAGGCAGCTCAGCAGGTGAGGCAGCTCTACACATGAAACAGCTTTGCAAGGTGCTATCCAAGCACTACAGCATGTCACCATATATACAGCCTGGTGCACTCTGGGAAAGGGGCTCCTCATCCAGGGCATTTGCAGCGGCTGTGGAAGCAGCATGATGCAGAACTGAGAATAATTTTCTGAGATAATAGCAATCTCTTTAGGGATCTAAATATATCCCTGGCTGTACTCAGAGGCTGAGTTGGGCAGATAGGATGCCAGTGATACTAGAAAAAAATGGAGAGTGGGAAACCATAAAATTAATTATAAAGGATTTGTTTTCTGTTTGGGTATTAGAAGTTTTTGTAAAAGATGGATCACTCCTTACTATCACAAGTCTTCATGAAGTTAGAATGTCTATGTGAGATTTTGTTATTGTGTTTATAGATTATGAAACTCAAGTAGCTCCTCATTAAATACAGAATGGGGCATTAAGAATCCTCTAATGGAAAAGGGAACCCTCCTGCACTGTTGGTGGGACTGTAAATTGATACAGCCACTATGGAGAACAGTAGGGAGGTTCCTTAAAAAACTAAAAATAGAACTACCATACGACCCAGCAATCCCACTACGGGGCATATACCCTGAGAAAAGCACAATTCAAAAAGAGTCATGTACCAAAATGTTCATTGCAGCTCTATTTACTATAGCCAGGACATGGAAGCAACCTAAGTGTCCATCAACAGATGAATGGATAAAGAAGATGTGGCACATATATACAGTGGAATATTACTCAGCCATAAAAAGAAACGAAATTGAGTTATTTGTAGTGAGGTGGATGGACCTAGAGACTGTCATACAGAGTGAAGTAAATCATAAAGAGAAAAACAAATACCGTATGCTAATACATATATATGGAATCTAAAAAAAAAAGTGTTTATGAAGAACGTAGGGGCAGGACAGGAATAAAGATGCAGATGTAGAGAATGGACTTGAGGACACAGGGAGGGGGAAGGGTAAGCTGGGATGAAGTGAGGGAGTGGCATGGACTAATATATACTACCAAATATAAAATAGGTAGCTAGTGGGAAGCAGCCACATAGCACAGGGAGATCAGCTGGGTGCTTTGTAACCACCTAGAGGGGTGGGATAGGGAGGATGGGAGGGAGACACAAGAGGGAGGAGATATGGTGATATATGTATATGTATAACTGATTCACTTTGTTATAAAGCAGAAGCTAACACACCATTGTAAAGCAATTATACTCCAATAAAGATGTTAAAAAAAAAAGAATCCTCTAATGGACTGATGTGTAAATGGAATTGTTCAGAAAAGGTAAACAAGAACAACCAGATTAGGATCAAATGTAGAGGAATGAGGGGACCAACATTTATTGGCATGCACACTCGTGCCCTACATCTTCACTGAACTCTAGATTTCAGAAACCTTCTGAATATCTCAACTTGAAGGTTCCACACACATTCCACACTGGTCGTGTCTAGTATGGAGACACTATTAACCAAATTTGTTCTGGAATGTCCTACCTCAATGACTGATTCTACTCAGTCACCCAAGCCAGAAATATGAGTCATCTTTGTTTCCTCTTTACGTGTCATTAAAAATTCTCTCACCTCTTCTCGTTCACTACCATATTTTTAGTTGAGGTCCTCGTCACTTCTCTTCTGAATTACTGACGTAGTCTCCTAGTTGTTTTTCTTGTTTTCAAAATCTAGTTGCTCCCCCCTTTTAATCCACTTACTCAATTGCTGACAGAGCAACTGTCCGAGAACCCAGATTTGATCATTTTTGTCTCCTGCTTAATATCTTTCAATGTCTCATTACAGCTTACAGGACTACTCTTAAATGGCTTAGCTTAGCATGTAAGCCTTTTGTAGTTTGAACCTTTTCTCATCTCTCACCATGCCCTGACAAGTATCCATTGTTTCCTATCTTCCAAAAAACTATTCAAAGCAATTATACTCCAGTATCCTCAAGTCCCTTCTCTAGTAGGTCTGCATCTTTATTCCCGTCTTGCCCCTAGGTTCTTCTGACCATTTTTTTTTCTTTTTTTAGATTCCATATATATGTGTTAGCATACGGTATTTGTTTTTCTCTTTCTGACTTGGACATATATACACTACCAAACGTAAAATAGATAGCTATTGGGAACCAGCCGCATAGCACAGGGAGATCAGCTCGGTGCTTTGTGACCACCTAGAGGGGTGAGATAGGGAGGGTGGGAGGGAGGGATATGCAAGAGGGAAGAGATATGGGGACATATGTATATGTATAACTGATTCACTTTGTTATAAAGCAGGAACTAACACACCATTGTAAAGCAATTATACTCTAATAAAGATGTTAAAAATAAATAAATAAAAAACAGCAATGAATATGTTCCTGAAAAAAAAAATTATACTCCAGTATAGATGTTTAAAAAAACAAAAAGATATGCAGTGTTTCCCTTTGCTGTTTCATGGCTCTTTGCTTTCAAGCATGTTCTATCCCTTGTTTGGAATGCGCTCCCTCCTTTTCCTTGAAAATTTCCACTTTCCCTTTAGCACAAAGCATGGGTCACCCCCTCTTCATTGCCATCCTTGACCTCTCACCCCACAGGAGTGTTCTAGACGTCCCATCTCTGTGCTATTTTAGCATGTCCTGAAAACCTCTAACACATCACATGTCACACTGTATTGCAACTACTTAATTGTCTGCTACTCATTCTCTTTCAGAAGAGGCTGATTTTTACCAGACACTTTATGGATGGCTCCCTGATGTCCTCAGGATAAAAATTTTAAAGAAATCTTAGCATCACATACGAAGTCCTTTATAATCATTCTCCTAACTTTCTAGCATCATTTCCTCATGAACTTCTCCACTTCGCCCCCTATTCTCTAAGCCCAGTGAAACATTTGTAGCTCCCCAAACAGCGTGTGTCTTAACATACTTTCTTAACTCTTCCAGGGACACCATTTTCTGGTCCTCTCCACTTGGTTTTTAAGATTATACACAATGGCCTACCAAGAGTCTTTTCCTCCCCTGTACTCCAAACCAACCCCCTCCCCCAACCATGGTTCTCATTCCACTGTAGAGAAATCATCAGTCTCCCTATCTGGCGCAGTGAGCTTGAAGGCACTCCTGGGAGGAACCGGCTGTTTTGAGCTCAGGATTCCCAGCACCAATTCCCAGCACTACTGGCCAGAGAGCCCAGTGGTTAAAGCTCTAAGCCATAGGCTTTGGAGTTCAACAACCTCCAAGTTCTTCTACGGCACTTTCTGATCATGCGATCTTAGTAGATAATTGGGATAAAAATGTGTATCACATGCTTTTTTCAAGAATAAAACACATATGGTGTACCAAGGCACGATTCCTGCACCTGGCACATAGTAAGCCCTGACCAAATGATGGAGTGAGTTATGACAGGCATTCAGTTACATCACTGGATGAATGAAGGATTGAGTGAGTTGCAAGGACAGTGAATGGACAGCTGTGTGTGCAAGTCCAGAAAAGAAGGGTGAAAGATATTCCAGGTGAGAAAAACACATGAAGGTGTGACAGCATGTCACACAGAGAGGTAGATATGTCTGGAGAAGATGAATGAAATGTGGAGTAAGAAATGATCATGAATGCATGATACTGATGACAGCCTCACCTTACTCTTCAATGCAGGCTGGGTGCTGGACCACACTAGGGGTCTGGATGAACCCCCAAGCTTACTGATACTAAGAATTCAAATGCCCATTCACAAGTCGACCAGGTTATTTTTTTCTGATCACTCCAGAATTATCTGCTCCTCAATCTTTCTTCTCCTTTTACTTTCCACTGCAGTCCCAGAAGGACAATCTAATGGATTCACTGGGTTCCCATGGTTATAATTACCTGTTGCTCACTCCCCTGACTGCAGTGGCACTTCACATATCCTCCATGGGGCAGACAGACAAAAAGGTAGTTAAGTGGAAAGAGGTTGTTTTGCTGAGGTGGTGTCTAAGGAAGTGATGCTCCTGGCCATCTTACATTTGCACCTTGAATGGCATTCAGAAGAAAAAGAAAAAAATTCAGCAGGCTTGGAAGATTCTTATTCAGCTACTGGGCATCTTCAGGGCCAACCACCTGGGTATACTTTTCTCTTCCTCCTCTTCCACCAGCTTTTTTTTCTGTCCGTCATGTAGTTTCATCCTTTATAAATTAATAGGATTTGCTTTGCTATCAATCACCTGCTGTTTTTGGAGTTCTGTAGACCTGTCTCTCCTGTTTTTCACTGTTATATCAGAAGTATAGAAGTAGAGCACAATATCACAACCCAACACACACACACACACACACACACACACACACACACACATTCACAGAGAGGTGCACACATGCACGCATAAGGGTGCTCAAACCTGTACGCACATCCAGAATCTATTGTTAGTTTGAAATACTGACCTTAGAGAAAAGCTGGAAATGGACTGAAATAACGTAGTAGCCAATCCAGCCCACACAGAGAGTACATGAAGGAGCTATGAAAAATGAATTGTCTTTTTCCCATTTC
Source organism: Neophocaena asiaeorientalis asiaeorientalis (assembly GCF_003031525.2). Lineage (NCBI taxonomy): Eukaryota > Metazoa > Chordata > Mammalia > Artiodactyla > Phocoenidae > Neophocaena > Neophocaena asiaeorientalis. The sequence goes on from NW_020175047.1 coordinate 897,895, forward strand.
TTATACACTGGACCACGTGGAGGATGACAAAGAACTTGTGTCATGACCTCATCCTCCTCTACTGCTTGGGAGATGCCAAGTCAGCTCCTTCCTCAGAGTGGTTTGTATCAGTTGAAGAAAAGAAAGCTATTTTTCCAAGAATAAAGGCATGAAGTTTCCATGTTTCTGGAGAAACATACTTTTCATGGTCCCTGGTACTCTAGAATCCAACTTACATGAATGTCAGGATCTAATATTTTTCATACTATATATAGTTTTTTGTATATTTGTTCATCTCTCCACCCCAGACTGTGAATTCTCTGCAGACAAGCTGATTTTATCATTAGTTTCTTTAATTTATCAAAGAATTGCACTTTATGTAAAATGAGCCAGGCACTACACCAAGTGCTTTCTAAATATTAAAACTCATTTAATCCTCATAACATCCCTATGATTTAGCAACTTCTATTATCTCTTTTTCAGATTAGGAACCTGAGACTCACAGAGATTAAGTAATTTCCCCAGGGTCATAAGCTAATAAAAGAAGATAGGAATGGAAACTACATGGTGAGGATCCATGGCCTCTGCTTTGAAGAAATTTCTTTTGCAGCCTTTAATGATTATCACTTATACCCTAAGGCTAGCACAAGGTCTGCACATATTAGGTGCTCAATAAGCGTTCATGGAATGAATAATGTATTTGACCTGATTTTTAATTTTCAGATTTAAATGTTTACATGTTTACTGTGTGCCTCTCACTAATCTATGAGCTCTCAGAGGAGGAGGAATCTTGTCTAACTTACAGCTATATCTCAGCTTCTGAAATTGTGCCTGGAAAATCACTCAACAACTATCTGTTCAACGAATGGATGAACGAATGAGCCAGTGATCTTCATATCAAAAAGACAAACTTCCACAGATAGAAACTATGCCATCATGCGCTTTTGTATTGGTTTTCTATTGCTGCCATAACAAATTAACAAAAACTTAGTGGCTTAAGAAAAAAAAAATCTTACAGTTCTGAATGTTAGAAGTATGACATGGGTCTCACTGGACTCAAATCAAAAAGCTCGCAGGGCTGTGTAGCTTTCTGGAGGCCTAGGGGAAACCTGTTTCCATGCTCTTCCCAGCTTCTAGAGGCCACCCATTTGCTTGGATCATGGCCCACTGCAATCTTCAAACCTGGCAACACTGTGCCTTTCTGTACCTACTTGTATAGTCACATCTTCCTCTGGCTAATTCTCCTCTTCTGCCTCTCTTTTCCACTTTTAGGGACCCTTATGATTACATTGGGCCCATTTGATAATCCAGGATAGTTTTTTTTTTTTTTTTTTTTTTTTTTTTGCAGTACGCGGGCCTCTCCCTGTTGTGGCCTCTCCCGTTGTGGAGCACAGGCTCTGGACGTGCAGGCTCAGCGGCCATGGCTCACGGGCCCAGCCGCTCCACGGCATGTGGGATCTTCCCGGGCCAGGGCATGAACCCGTGTCCCCGGCATCGGCAGGCGGACTCTTAACCACTGCACCACCAGGGAAGCCCCAGGATAGTTATTTTAAGATCAGCTGATTAGCAACCATAATTCCATCTGCCACCTAAATTCCTTTTTATCATTCAAACTAACATTTTTATATGCTAGAGGGATTAGGACATGGACATCTTTAGGTGGACATTATTCTGCTTTCCATACCTTTCCTCCTTTACAAATTTCTCTGATCCAAAATGTCTATCCCTACACTTCATCTACAGATAAATCCCTCTCCTTAATTTTTTAACCTCTGCATGGTACTGATCTCTTTCCAACTTGTATTATACACATAGTCATACATATCTTATCCCCCAATAACAAAATAGGGCTTTTCCAGGAAGACACACACAACTCCATATGTCACAGAATTTAACACAGTAAGAACTTTACACACAGACTTACCAGTGTTTATCTATAGAGGAACATCATACAGTTTAGTTCTTTCAGCCACAATATCTAAAAGATAAAGCTGAGTATGTACTAGGTGCTAAGTGGAAAAAACAGTTGAAGGCAGAGAGACAAGGACACAGAGATAGGGTAAGAGAGATATGTGTAATAGATAAACAGCGTTGTGACAACAACAACAAGAATAATTTGTACAGATGCCACTTCCTGTGCCAAGCTCTGCACTAAGACATTTAATTGCAATATCTCATTTAAATTACATAAGCAGTGAGGTAGATCAGCCTTAGTATATAGATTATCAAACTGAAGCTCAGAAAACTTAAATAAAGGATCAAGAAGAGTACTCTGTATAAATATATAATTTCTACAAAAAATATTTTATACTCATTTTATATCTGAATAAGCTAAAATGCAGAAAAGTTGAAGGCCACACCCACTTCTAGTGTCAGATCCAGAATTAGAAGGTGGGTATTTCTGGCACAAAAGAGTATTCAATCTCCCTCATAGCTTTAGAGAATGCTTAGAAAGACTATTCTTGGCATAAAGATGCATTAAAAAAATGGGAGATCTTAAATGATTGAACTTATTTAGTTTGTAAATTCTGACAAGCTTATGACAAAAATGAATAACAACAGCTGTGTCCTAACTTCACTGGGAAAATTTATTATTAACAATCTATGAAGAAAATCTGTGATCATGATCTACATGATCCCTGAAGAAACTGGTTTACAAAACAAATTAAGTAATCAATGTATCAATAAATCAGTGTGTATATACATACATATGCACACATACATGTGTATGTGTAAACAAATATATAGGTTTTTTATCTCAATAAAGATGTTATTGAGATAACAGCTTTACTGAGATATAATTCATATATTATAAAATCCACTGTTTTAAAGTGTACAATTCAATGTTTTTCAGTATGTTCGCTAGTTTTGCAACCATCACCGCTAATTTTGAAACACTTTTATTATCCCAAAAGAAACTCCATACTCATTAGCAATCACTCCTATTGCCTGCCCAAACCATCACTTTCCCCACCCCATCCAAGCCATAAGCATCCACTAATCTAACATCTGTCTAGATATGCCTGGCCTGGATATTTCTAATGAATGAAATCCTACAATATGTGGTCTTTGAAGCTGAATTTTTCACATTCAATAATGTTTTCAAGGTCCATCCATGTTGTCTCATGTATCAGTACTTCATTCTCTTTTATGGCCAAAAAATATTATGTGAAAAAGGGAGGGTAAGGGAGGGGAGAATGGAAAATGAGAGAAAGAGAAAGGAGATGAGGGGAGGTAAGAGAAGAAGATGGAGGGAGGGAGGGAGGAAGGGAAGGAGGGAGGGGTTAGTTCACGGAAAAGAGGCGATATAAGATGTGGTTATAGATATAGGTGAATGAGGAAAGTGACCAAAATACAGAAGGTTAGCCTTGAATAGGTGCAGAGAGAGAGAGAGAAAGAGCTCATCTAACTGGAGGAAAAGAGACAAGAATTGCTGTGGAAACGAGATAAGCTTGGCAGCAGAGGGAATTTAGTGGAATATCAACTGCTTGGTTCTTAATTTTTTTTTTTTTTTTGCGGTACGCGGGCCTCTCACTGTTGTGGCCTCTCCCGTTGTGGAGCACAGGCTCCAGACGCGCAGGCTCAGCGGCCATGGCTCATGAGCCCAGCCGCTCCACCGCATGTGGGATCTTCCCGGACCGGGGCACGAACCTGTATCCCCGGCATTGGCAGGCGGACTCTCAACCACTGCGCCACCAGGGAAGCCCGGTTCTTAATTTTCTTAATGAGATACATATAAAAGAATCGAAACTTACTCAATTTGGCAAGTGTGTATTGTTGACTTATGCCATATCTAGGTCTATCTGAAGCATCATGAAGGATCCCTAAGAAGTGAAGGCTCTAGCCCATGACGTTTAACAGCATGCAGAATCATTAAACTTGTTTTATTTTTCCCTGAAAAATTAGTACTTTAGGAATTTTATAGAATCAGAAATTTAGGCTTGGAGTCTAACTTTCCCTTATACATGCTTGTGTTCCCTTCTACAACATGCTTAGCAAGTGGGTTTTCAATTTCTGCTTGAATATTCTTGGGGATGAGCAACTCTCTCCCTCATAGGACAACTAATCCAAGTGCTAAGGGAACAGGCTTGAAGCCATATATTATCTGAGTTCAAACACTGTTTCAACCACTTGAAAGCTATGCGACCTTGGGAACCTTTCTATGCTTAGATTTCTCATCTGTGAAGCAGAAATAATGAGTATACTAACTCAGAGGACTGTTGTGAGGATTCAAAAAGTTAATATGTGTGAAGAGTTTAGAATAGCCTGACATATATTGTGTGCTTGGTAAATGACAGCTCTAGCTATACAATAGTATAATCTATCTTCAAATTCTTTCTGATACAGAGCAAAATTTTGATCTTTGTGGCATCTATCCATAGGTTCTAGTTCTAACTCTTCCTTCCTTGGCCCTATAGATCTAAAATTTCTGTTTTACATGCACGTATGAAATCTAAGAATCATGTTGTTTCCTCTAAACTAGAACACCCTACTCCCCAACACTGACTTGGTTAAATTAGTTTATACTATTCATTTTTGTACCTTTCAAGTAACACTATATAGCCTTCTTGAACAAAATATTTTAATAGCTGCAGAGTATTTATATCATGCAATTTTACTCTAATTTGTGTAGTACTTTTTCTTTTTGGAAACATATTTCTTCACTTTTATTATAAGTCATTATTTAAAAGTTTGGCTGCATTTCTGATCATTTTATTAGACTCAATTGCTATGAACAAAATTATTGTCTAGAAAGGATACAAAATGATTTTCTATTCTGCCATCACATTCTCACACACAATGAGTTTTGTTACTTTTCTCTTTACTTGAGGACATTTTTAAATGATATTTTTTATGTCTTTAACTTATGTATTTAAAAAAATTGACCAAATTTCTTAGTAGGGTTCTCCTCAGAGCTTCAATATGTACATTAGAAATATTAAAAGGGAGAGTGTTATAGTCACTATGTCCCAGTGTAGTTGCCCATGAAACTTTCTTTTCTATATGTGGAACATATTTCAAGTAATGTATTAGAGTACTGAAATAATTCTCCTAGTGCAAACAGCAGAAAAGAAGGATTCCCTTTCTTTGTTCCTTTTTTATTCCTAGGTGTGGCACCATTTCCTAGGGAGCACCCAGATAAAATTTTAAGTTGTAAACCAAAAAATGACACTTCCTGCAAGATAATGAAAACAAAACAATTTAACACTTCAGAAAAAAAAAAAGGTGGGAAGAATTTAACAGAAGATCTACCCTAATAAACACTTAAGAAAGTAAAAATTAACATATTCTGGAACAGTTACATCTTCATTAAATGTTTTCCACAGATCCCATGGGAACCTGACAGCCTAAAAATATTAATAACTAGAAAACACAGGAATATCTGACTAGAATATAACAAAATTTTAATGAAGACATTAAGATTACTACAATTAAATGGTCTCTGTAATGATCTCTCTAGAACTGAAGAAGAAATCTTACATATGAGACTATATTCTGAATAATCACAGACAAATGAAACAGAATTTATGAAAAAATAGAACAGGCCGGGCTAACCTTTTAGTTTAGTCACTATTATTGCAGCTATGATATTGGGCAACACAGATATGGGTCTTTTTCTCCTCCTTCTATATTTATCTTATTTCTAGGGCATCATCCAGCCCTGATCTCTGCCCTTGTCCCCTCAAGCTGATAGGGCTGTGGTTTTCTGCTGCCATTATCAAGAGACTGTGTATTACTTGGGGGGGGGAAAAAAGCCACAAACTCATAGTTCTCAACTGTTGCTGAAGTTTTCCAGTAGTAAACTCTTTTTCTGGTTCCATCTGCTTTTTGATGTTCCAGTGATTTTAATTTTTTTTATTATTGAAGTATAGTTGATTTACAATATTATATTAGTTTCAGGAGTACAGCAAAGAGATTCAGATATATATATTTTTTCAGATTATTTTCCATTATAGATTATTACAAGATGTTGAATACAGTTTCCTGTGCTATATAGTGAATCCTTTTTGTTTACCTATTTTATATATAGTAATATATATCTGTTAATCCTGTACTCCTAATTTATCCCCTTACCTCCCTTTTCTTGCAGCAAATAAATGTATGGACATGCTAGAAAGTGGTGAACTAGCACCATGAGTTGAGAGGGTTTGGTCATCAATTAGTGTGTTTTACAGAGGATATGGAGATAGATGGTTAACTGAATAAGTTACTTAAGTGGAGGTCCATTAAGAGAGTGCCCATTTTATTACCCCCTCCATTTTTTTCTGAAGAATATGAGGCTGAGAAAGAGTGATAATTTCCCCAAGTTCATACAACTGGTGTGTGCCAACATGTCATTGAAACCCACGTCCTCTTTCTGATCCTGAACTTTTTATATATATTATATTTTCTTGATAGACTATTTTGTACTCTGTGTCTCTCTGGGGGTACAACATACTTTTTTTCTAAGTCACCATAGAAAACATGCCTGAGAAAAACTCAAAAGGTATTTTTTTTAATCTCTGGTGTTCAGTTAGTCAGCAAGTTGTTGAAGTTCAATCTACGGCAGATTAGGTAAAAAATGCACCAGGGACCCTTGTAATACAGCTGAAAATTGCATCTACCTGCATGAAGTAGTTGACTGAATGACAATTTTTCAACATAACCTAGTCAAACCAAAATCAAACCTTACAGACATTGCCCTTTCTATTTCTTTTGCTATACTGAAAGCCAGCCAAGTCATTCATTTCCTCTTGCCTACTTCAACATGTTTCTAAATTGCTAAACATACACTGCATTTGGCTAAATAATTATACAAATTTTACTTTGGAAAATGTAATACCAGCAAAAGCATTCTCCTGAGTTATAAACTTTACATTCATCTCTAAAATCTATAATACTAAAAGGGTATACATTGCTATCTATCTATCTAAATACCGGTATATTAAAACATTTACATTGTTTTTGTACAATGACTATGGAGACTTGTAATGACACATAAGATTCATAGCTCTCTTCAACCAAATTTTTGCATTCTGAAAATTTTCACTCATAGTAAGGACACAAGATTCATAAATTCTTAAAATTAGAAATATATCAGATACAAATTAGTCCATTGGTTTCCAGTGTTGTAGTCCCATATTTCTAGTGATCCTTTGTTAGTATTCTGGAAGTGATTTTCAAATTTTCAAAAGAAATCATGAAAGTAGTATATTTACTTCATCTAAAGTCCATAAGTTTAAAAAAAATCAAGGTAAATTTATATTAACTTACAGTGGCAGGACTTCAGGCCAGATTTGGCCCATGGGCAACCCCTGATTTAGTCAATTTACATTTAAGATAATTAACAATAAGTTTCAATTTATTTGTTTTCTTTTTGTCCTGTGTGTTCATCTGATCCTAATTTTAGCTTTCTTTTATGTTAATACAATATTTTCAGTTTCTAATTTCAACCTATCTATTGGCTTTTTAGCCACATGCATCATTAGCTTATCACGATCAATTTAATGTAGCTTCACTTCACATAGGATGTAAGAATCTTGGTTCCACTGACCCCATGTTATGTGCTGCTGTGAATACACATACATATATGTATATACATATATATCTACATATGTTATAAACTCACAACTTCTGCTTTAAATATGCCTTTCAAATAATTAAGAAAAAAAAATATTTTTTTTACTCACACAGTTCTTTGTTACTTCTAGTAAAGAAAAAATTCCATGAGGTACCATTACTCTTCATCCTGAAACTTTCTTTAGCATTTCTCACAGTGAAAATCTGCTGGCAACAAAGTCTCTCAAACGTTTTAATTCGAAAATGTTTTATGTCATTCTCATTTGTGAAGGATATTTTCACTGAATATAGAATTATTGGTTTATAATTTGTTTTCTTTCAGCACTTTAAAAAATGCCATCTATTTTCTTCTGACCCCCATTGTTTCTGAGGGAGAGTAAATATCATTTCAATTACTATTTCCCATCCATAACGCGATATTGTTCTTGGCAGCTTTCAAGAATTTCTTTTTATTATTGGTTTTCAGCAGTTTGACTACGAAGTGCATAGGTAGGATTTGTTTTGATTTTTCCTGCTTTCATTTTGCTGAGCTTTTTGGCACTGTATGTTTTTACCATATAGGGATTTGGTCATTTTTAAAATTATTATTTTTTCAAATAGTTTTCTGTTCCACTCTCTATCTCCTCCTCCACAATTTTAATTGTATGTATGTATGATAGACTACTTAGTACTGTCTGATATTTTTTCAATCTTTTCTCTTTATTCTTCATAGTAAATACTTTCTATTCATCTATCATCAAATTCACTGACCCTTCTTTATGCCTTGTTCAAGGTGACAGAATAACTATGGCCAGTTGACATCAGCCAGTCTCTATGGACCGACGGTGTCAGGATGAGAGTAAGCATAGTATCAGGTATAAAGACAAGGCATAGATCCAAGACTCTCATTTGCCAAGGCTGATCTTGCAACTAACCCTTGCAAACATCCAAACCGCCATCAACCAACTAATGCTGAATCCCCAACATGGCTACATGTCTCAAGGAGACTGACCACTCTGTCACAAATTTATTATACTGGGCTCCTTCTAAACTGGACTAAGCAGAAATTCACTATAACTCGAATCAAAACATATGAGGGGTGTAAGTATGCCTTTCTTGCCTAGAGTGTCTCAGCTAGTACTTCTACTCGAGGGCTCACATGTAATATGTAAGTGATCTAACAACAACAGGATTTTGCATAACATCACATCATACTAAGGATTCACTTTACATCAAAAGAGGCATGGTAGAGGACTCCGCTGAGTTCCAATGGATCCACTGGTTCTATCATATGCCATATACCCTGAAGCTGTCTGCCTGGCCAAGCAAGATAACAGCCTTTTGAAGGTGTGGTTGAGGTCACAGCTTTGAAATAATGGGACTCTATCCTTTAGGATGCAGAATATACCCTAAACCAATATTTATTATACAGTGCTATATCCCTAATAAGTAGAATATATAGGTCTAGGAGCCAAAAGATGGGATCAGAAGTGGTCATTCCTAGTAATCTATTGGTAAATGTATACTGACCATTCCTGCACTTCTAGTTTCTGTGGATCTATAGGTCCTGGTTCCAAGAGGAAAATTCACCTCATTAAACTTTATCTATAGCTACCACCCAGTCACGTTGGACTCAGGAATCAAGAAAGGGAAACTACCATCCTGGAAGGGATAATTAACACTGATAGTCAGAAGGAAGTAAGTCTGCTGTTAAACAATGTGGGAGAAAATAATACATTGGACACCCAAGTGAAATTCCTCTTCGTAGTCTTCTGCCCAATTTTGTTAGCACATCAACAAGTGAAGAAGCCATAATCTGAATAAGACATGATAATCAGGAGCTCAAAATCCGTCAGAGATGAAGGTCTGGGAGATACCATCAGCAGAAACGCTACCTGAAGGGTAAGGAAATCTAGAATGATAGTCATGGGGAAAAAATGATGAATATTAGTTGTAGCGTGAAGAGTGTCTGCAGCAGCAGGAGCTATATTTCATTCCACCCACCTTCCTCTAGTAAGGACTTCGGGTACCCCAGGAAGTGACCAAACAGAATCTAGAAAAAGCTGTTTCTAGATGGTGTAAGCTTATTACAGGAAGCAAGTAGATGCAAGTGGTGCAAGGGGTAGAAATATTCAGAACCAAAGCACTCACCCCCTGGCTACCAAACACGTCTGCTTACAGCTCACAGCTGAGTCCCTCCCTAGAAATTACACTTGTCTCAAGGGAGCAGCCTTACCCAGAGTTACACCCTCAAAGGCAGTCCAGATCCAGTGACCTGCCGATGCAGCTGAACAAAGACTCAGATCCCTTGCTCCAATGTGAGACACCACTGAAATGCCATCTTTGTGTGACAGCCTTTCCTGGGATCAGCTGAGGCCTCTGTTGCAACTACACTGCAGATCAGTCTCTTGCTCTGACCAATCCTGCTTCTCTTATGCCTCTACAGGTGGCATACATAAGACCACTCCTCAGTAAGCCACTTGCACTCAAAGTTCCATCTTAGATTCTGTTTCCAGGACAGTTCTATGTTTCTATAGATGTGTTTAATAATTGCTTTCCAGATGAACAAAAAATACTGAACTATAACTTCATATTAATGGCTATCACTGCAAATAGTTAAAGGAAGAAAAGAAGAATCTCTAACTTCTCTCTTAGCCCAATCTGACTTCCCTTACTCCACTGTAGCTATTTTCCCCCAAAATATTCCCTAATAAATGACCTGACTATAAATGTCTATCCCAGAGATTTTTTTCCTGGGGAACCTTACCTAAAGCAAGCCTGAAATATACATTATTGCCATTTTACTCATTAGTGAATTGAGACTCAGAGAGGTGAAGGAATTTTCTCAATGGACATACAGCAGTAAGTGACAGGTCCACTAACTCAAAACCAGGTCTGTTTGATTCCAAAGCACTATGCCTTGGACTATAATATACTCCCTACCTTCTCTTCTTGAACTGAATATTACTTTTTCAATAAAAGAATCTGCAGCCCTTTCTGTTTGCTTTAAAGTAAACCATCTCAAACTGACAGGTCTATCAGAACTTGTCACTTACTATTTAATGCCATGCAGCCTGTTTGGGGCTTGTCAGACTGACGGTAAAGCCCGAATGGGTACTGTGCCATTATGCATTTAATGATCTGCCCTCATGCAGCCAAGCACCACATTAAATACTTAATGCCAGTCAAATTTATTTATGGATCAACTCTCTCGCCTTCAGATATTGCCTTTTATCCTTTAGGCTAAAGCCTCTGGAACTCTTTGGGTGCCACCTGGCACTTCGTCTACCTGGGAGAATCCATCGCCAATGGTGACATTTTCCAGCCTAGGGTGAAAACTATTTTTGAACAGAAACAGACCCCAAGGAACTTCAGGTTGAGAGAAAAGAGATGAAATACCAGAAAAGATATTGTTATCATGTAGAGCTTGTAGAAATAGATAAAAGAACTGTTTTGTTCTGTCTCTTTTGTCCTACATCAAAAGGCTATTTATGTTGGCCAAAGCCATTTGAAGACTGATTCTAAATCCATCAGCTTTGCTCCCTTATCACCTTTTAAAATATTATTGATACGAGGAGGGGAAGTAGAGAAGCTTAGGCAATAGCACCTGTCTCACCAGCCCAGCAGGATTTCTGGGGTTACTCCAATAAATCTTGGCTAGCCTGATATTTTTTGTAGGATTTCAACTGTACCTTCCTCCGTCCTCAGTTTGGGATTCACAGGCATTGATTTTTCTCCTGACACACTTACATGACTTCTTTGCTGCTGTGTTGTTAGGAACACACGGAAAGGAGACAAAGACAAGCTGGAGCATGGCCAAAGGGGAACAGAAAGAGGGGTGAGAATTCTGGAGTTCATGTCATGTGAGAAATGGCTCAAGGACCCAACGATGTGTAAACCAAGAAGATTTAAGCGAGGGTAGCAGTGCACCATCGTGGGGCAGGGTGATTACCCTAGCCCTAATCTTGTCCTCATCTTGCCCAGTTCAAACTCTTCTCACAGATCATTCCCTGTCCAGAACAGCTCTTCATTATCACTACTCCTACCTCTCTCTTCGTTAAGAACAATTCACTCTTCACTTCCCAATTTAAATATCATGTCTTCCAGAGGTGTCGTGTCCACCTGCACCACCTCAACGACTACTATTAATGCCATAATTGGTCAGTTTGCTGTATTATATGATCTCTTAAAACCCCTGTTCTTGACACCTGGTGGGGGGAGACCTTCAAGATGGCGGAGGAGTAAGACGTGGAGATCACCTTCCTCCCCACAAATACATCAGAAATACATCTACACATGGAACAACTCCTACAGAACGTCTACTGAAAGCTGGCAGAAGACCTCAGGCCTCCCAAAAGGCAAGAAACTCCCCACGTACCCGGTTAGGGCAAAAGAAAAAAGAAAAAACAGACAGAAGAATAGGGATGGGACCCGCACCAGTGGGAGGGAGCTGTGAAGGAGGAAAGGTTTCCACACACTAGGAAGCCCCTTCACTGGTGGAGACGGCGGGTGGGTTGGGGGGAAGCTTCGGAGCCGCGGAGGAGAGCACAGCCACACAGGTGCGGAGGGCAAAGCGGGGAGATTCCCGCACAGAGGATCGGTGCTGACCAGCACTCACCAACCTGAGAGGCTTGTCTGCTCGCCCGCCGGGGCTGGCGGGGGCTGGGAGCTGAGGCTTGGGCTTCGGAGGTCAGATCCCAGGGAGAGGACTGGGGTTGGCTCCGTGAACACAGCCTGAAGGGGGCTAGTGCGCCATGGCTAGCCGGGAGGGAGCCCGGGAAAAAGTCTGTACGTGCCTAAGAGGCAAGAGACCATTGTTTTGGGGTGCACGAGAAGAGGGGATTAAGAGCACCGCCTAAATGAGCTTCAGAGACGGGTGTGAGCCGCGGCTGTCAGTGTGGACCGCAGAGACGGACATGAGACGCTAAGGCTGCTGCTGCCGCCACCAAGAAGCCTGTGTGTAAGCACAGGTCACCCTCCATACCTCCCACCCCGGAGCCTGCGTAGCCTGCCACTGCCAGGGCCCCATGATCCAGGGACAACTTGCCCGGAAGAACGCACGACGTGCCTCAGGCTGGTGCAACGTCACGCCGGCCTCTGCCGCCACAGGGTCGCCCCACATCAGTACCCCTCCCCCCGCCTCGGCCTGAGTGAGCCAGAGCACCCGAATCAGCTGCTCTTTTAACCCTGTCCTATCTGAGCGAAGAACAGACGCCCTCAGGCGACCTACACGCAGAGGCGGGGCCAAATCCAAAGCTGAGCCCCGGGAGCTGTGCGAACAAAGAAGAGAAAGGAAAATCTCTCCGTGCAGCCTCAGGAGCAGCGGATTAAATCTCCACAATCGAGTTGATGTACCCTGCATCTGTGGAGTACCTGAATAGACAACGAATCATCCCAAAATTGAGACGGTGGACTTTGGGGGCAACTGTAGACTTGGGGTTTGCTTTCTGCATCTAATTTGTTCCTGGCTTTGTGTTTATCTTAGTTCAGTATTTAGAGTTTATTATCATTGGTAGATTTGTTTATTGATTTGGTTGCTCTCTTCCTCCTTTTTATTAATACATATATAGATATATATATTTTTTCCTTATTTCTCTTTTTGTGAGTGTGTATGTGTGTGCTCCTTTCTGTGATTTTGTCTGTATAGCTTTGTTTTTACCATTTGTCCTGGGGTTCTGTCTGTCCGTTTTCTGGGGGTTTTTTTAGTATAGTTTTTAGCACTTGTTATCATTGGTGGATTTGTTTTTTGGTTTGGTTGCTCTCTTCTTTCTATTTTTTTTTTTTACTACTTTTTAACTGTTTCTATTTTTAATAATTTCTTTTTATTTTAATAACTTTATTTTATTTTTTCTTTCTTTTTTTCTCCCTTTTTTTCTGAGTGATGTGACTGACAGGGTCTCGGTGCTCTGGCCGGGTGTCAGGCCTGTGCTGCTGAGGTGGGAGAGCTGAGTTCAGGACATGGGTCCACCAGAGACTTCCCGGCTCCACATAATATAAAACAGTGAAAGCCCTCCAAGAGATCTCCATTTCAACTCTAAGACACAGCTCCACTCAACAACAAGCAAACTACAGTGCTGGACACCCTATGCCAAACAACTAGCACGACAGGACCACAAACCCACCCATTAATAGAGAGGCTGCCTAAAATCATACTAAGCTCACAGACACCCCAAAACACACCACCGGATGCAGCTCTGCCCACCAGAAAGACAAAGTCCAGCCCCACCCACCAGAACACAGGCACCAGTCCCCTCCACCAGGAAGCCTACACAAACCACTGAACCAACATTACATACTGGGGGCAGACATCAAAACAATGGGAACTACGAATGCTCAGCCTACAAAAGGGAGACCCCCAATACAGTAAGTTAAGCAAAATGAGAAGACAGAGAAACACACAGCAGATGAAGGAGCAAGGCAAAAACCCACCAGACCTAACAAATGAAGAAGAAATAGGCAGTCTGTCTGAAAAAAAATTCAGAGTAATGATAGTAAAGATGTTCCAAAATCTTGGAAATACAATGGAGAAAATACAAGAAACGTTTAACAAGGACCTAGAAGAACTAAAGAGCAAACAAACAATGATGAACACCACAATAAATGAAATTAAAATTTCTCTAGAAGGAATCAATAGCAGAATAACTGAGGCAGAAGAACGGATAAGTGACCAGGAAGATAAAATAGTGGAAATAACTACTGCAGAGCAGAATAAAGAAAAGAGAATGAAAAGAATTGAGGACCGTCTCAGAGACCTCTGGGACAACATTCAATGCACCAACATTTGAATTATAGGGGTCCCAGGAGAAGAAGAGAAAAAGAAAGGGACTGAGAAAATATTTGAAGAGATTGTAGTCAAAAACTTTCCTAATATGGGAAAGGAAATAATCAAGTCCAGAAAGCACAGAGAGTCCCATACAGAATAAACCCAAGGAGAAACATGCCAAGACACATATTAATCAAACTATCAAAAATTAAAACCAAAGAAAAAATATTAAAAGCAGCAAGGGAAAAAGAACAAAAAACATACAAGGGAAACCCCATAGGGTTAACAGCTGATCTTTCAGGAGAAACTCTGCAAGCCAGAAGGGAGTCGCAGGACATATTTAAAGTGATGTAAGGGAAGAAACTACAACCAGGATTACTCTACCTAGCAAGAACCTCATTCAGATTCAACAGAGAAATTAAAACCTTTACAAACAGGCAAAAGCTAAGAGAAATCAGCACCACCAAATCAGCTTTATGACAAATGCTAAAGGAACTTTTCTAGGCAAGAAACACAAGAGAAGAAAAAGACCTATGATAACAAGCCCAAAACAATTAAGAGAATGGTAACAGGATCATACATATCAATAATTACCTTAAATGTAAACAGTTTAAATGCTCCAACCAAAAGACATACACTGGCTGAATGGATACAAAAACAAGATCCCTATATATGCTGTCTACAAGAGACCCACTTCAAACCTAGGGACACATACAGACTGAAAGTGAGGGGATGGAAAAAGATATACCATGCAAATGGAAATCAAAAGAAAGCTGGAGTAGCAATTCTCATATCAGACAAAATAGACTTTAAAACAAAGACTATTACAAGAGACAAAGAAGGACACTACATAATAATCAAGGGATCAATCCAAGAAGAAGATATAACAATCGTAAATATTTATGCACCCAACACAGGAGCACCTCAATACATAAGGCAAATGCTAACAGCCATAAAAGGGGAAATCGACAGTAACAATTTCATAGTAGGGGACTTTAACACCCAACTTTCACCAATGGACAGATCAACCAAAATGAAAATAAATAAGGAAATACAAGCTTTAAATGACACATTAAACAAGATGGACTTATTTGATATTTATAAGACATTCCATCCAAAAACAACAGAATACACTTTCTTCTCAAGTGCTCATGGAACATTTTTCAAGATAAATCATATCTTGGTTCACAAATCAAGCCTTGTTAAATTTCAGAAAACTGAAATCGGATCCAGTATCATTTCCGACCACAATGCTATGAGACTAGATATCAATTACAGGAAAAAGTCTGTAAAAAATAAAAACACATGGAGGCTAAACAATACACTACTTAGTAACAAAGAGATCGCTGAAAAATCAAAGAGGAAATTGAAAAATACCTAGAAACAAATGACAATGAAAACACGACGACCCAAAACCTATGGGATGCAGAAAAAGCAGTTCTAAGAGGGACGTTTATAGCAATACAATCCTACCTCAAGAAACAAGAAACATCTCAAATAAACAACCTAACCTTACACCTACAGCAATTAGAGAAAGAAGAACAAAAAAAAAAACCCCCAAATTACAGAAGGAAAGAAATCATAAAGATCAGATCAGAAATAAGTAAAAGAAATGAAGGAACAAATAGCAAAGATCAATAAAACTGAAAGCTGGTTCTTTGAGAAAGACAAAATTGATAAACCATTAGCCAGACTCATCAAGAAAAAAAGGGAGAAGACTCAAATCAATAGAATTAGAAATGAAAAAGGAGTAGCAACAACTGACACTACAGAGATACAGAGGATCATGAGAGATTACTACAAGCAACTATATGCCAATAAAATGGACAACCTGGAAGAAATGGACAAATTCTTAGAAAAGCACAACCTTCCAAGACTGAACCAGGAAGAAATAGAAATATAAACAGACCAATCACAAGTTCTGAAATTGAGATTGTGATTAAAAATCTTCCAACAAACAAAAGCCCAGGACCAGATGGCTTCACAGGCAAATTCTATCAAACATTTAGAGAAGAGCTAACACCTATCCTTCTCAAACTCTTCCAAAATATAGTAGAGGGAGAAACACTCCCAAACTCATTCTACGAGTCCACCATCACCCTGATACCAAAACCAGACAGAGATGTCACAAAGAAAGGCCAATATCACTGATGAACCTAGATGCAAAAATCCTCAACAAAATACTAACCAACAGAATCCAATAGCACATTAAAGGGAACATACAACATGATCAAGCGGGGTTTACTGCAAGAATGCAAGGATTCTACAATATATGCAAATCAATCAATGTGATAAACTATATTTACAAATTAAAGGAGAAAAATCATATTATCATCTCAATAGATGCAGAAAACTTTTGACAATTTTCAACACCCATTTATGATAAAAAAGAACCTCCAAAAAGTAGGCATAGAGGGAACTTATCTGGACATATTAAAGGCCATATATGACAAACCCACAGCCAACATCGTACTCAATGGTGAAAAACTGAAACCACTTCCACTAAGATCAGGAACAAACCAAGGTTGCTCACTCTCACCACTATTATTCAACATAGTTTTGAAAAGTCTTAGCCACAGCAATCAGAGAAGAAAAAGAAATAAAAGAAATCCAAATCGGAAAACAAGAAGTAACATTGTCACTGTGTGCAGATGACATGACACTATACATAAAGAATCCTAAAGATGCTACCAGAAAACTATTAGAGTTAATCAATGAATTTGGTAGAGTAGCAGGATACAGAATTAAAGCACAGAAATCTGTTGCATTCCTATACACTAATGATGAAAATATGAAAGGGAAATTAAGGAAACACTCCTATTTCCCATGCAACAAAAAGAATAAAATACCTAGGAATAAACCTACCTAAGGAGACAAAAGACCTGTATGCAGAAAACTGATGAAAGAAATTAAACATGATACAAACAGATGGTGAAATATATCATGTGCTTGGATTGGAAGAATCAACATTGTGAAAATGACTATGCTACCCAAAGCAATGTACAGATTCAGTGCAATCCCTATCAAACTACAAAAGGCATTTTTCATAGAACTAGAAAAAAAAATTTCACAATTTGTATGGAAACACAAAATACCCCGAAGAGCCAAAGCAATCTTGAGAAAGAAAAACGAAGCTGGAGGAATCAGGCTCCCTGACTTCAGACTATACTATAAAGCTATGGTAATCAAGACAGTATAGTACTGGCACAAAAACAGAAATGTAGATCAGTGCAATAGGATAGAAAGCCCAGAGATAACCAATGCACATACGGTCACCTTATCTTTAATAAAGGAGAGTATACAATGGAGAAAAGACAGCCTCTTCAATAAGTGGTGCTGGGAAAACTGGACAACTACATGTAAAAGAATGAAATTAGAACAATCCCTAACACCATACACAGAAATAAACAGAAATACACAGAAATAAACTCAAAATGGATTAAAGACCTAAATGTAAGGCCAGACACTAAAACTCTTAGAGGAAAACATTAGCAGAACACTCTATGACATAAATCACAGCAAGACCCTTTTTGACCCACCTCCTAGAGAAATGGAAATAAAAACAGAAATAAACAAATAGGACCTAATGAAACTTCAAAGCTTTTGCACAGCAGAGGAAACCATAAATAAGACAAAGAGACAACCCTCAGAATGGGAGAAAATATTTGCAAATGAAGCAACTGATAAAGGGTTAACCTCCAAATATACAAGCAGCTCACACAGCTCAATGTCACAAAAACAAACAACCCAGACCAAAAATGGGCAGAAGACCTAGACATTTCTCCAAAGAAGATATACAGATTGCCAACAAACACATGAAAGAATGCTCAATATCACTAATCATTGAAGAAATGTAAATCAAAACTTCCATGAGGTATCAGCTCACACCAGTCATAAAGGCCATCATCAAAAATTTACAAACAATAAATGCTGGAGAGGGTGTGGAGGAAAGGGAACCCTCTTGCTGTGTTGGTGTGAATGTAAATTGATATAGCCACTATGGAGAACAGTATGGAGGTTCCTTAAAAAACTAAAAATAGAACTATCATACAACCCAGCAATCCCACTACTGGGCATATACCCTGAAAAAACCATAATTCAAAAAGAGTCATGTACCACAGTGTTCACTGCAGCTCTATTTACAATAGCCAGGACATGGAAGCAACCTAAGTGTCCATCAACAGATGAATGGATAAAGAAGATGTGGCACATATACACAATGGAATATTACTCAGCCATAAAAAGAAATGAAATTGAGTTACTTGTAGTGAGGTGGATGGACCTAGAGTTTGTCATA
The DNA here is from genome assembly GCF_003031525.2 of Neophocaena asiaeorientalis asiaeorientalis. Lineage (NCBI taxonomy): Eukaryota > Metazoa > Chordata > Mammalia > Artiodactyla > Phocoenidae > Neophocaena > Neophocaena asiaeorientalis. The sequence continues at coordinate 916,473 of NW_020175047.1, forward strand.
AAGAGTGAAATAAGTCAGAAAGAGAAAAACAAATACCATATGCTAACACATATATAGAATCTAAAAAAAAAGGGTTCTGAAGAACCTAGGGGCAGGACAGGAATAAAGACGCAGATGTAGAGAATGGACTTGAGGACACGGGAAGGGGGAAGATTAAGCTGGGATGAAGTGAAGGAGTTGCATGGACTTATATATACTACTAAATGTAAAATAGATAACTAGTGGGAAGCAGCCGCATAGCACAGGGAGATCAGCTCAGCTTGGTGCTTTGTGACCAAATAGAGGGGTGGGATAGGGAGGGTGGGAGGGAGACGCAACAGGGAGGAGATATGGGGATACATGTATATGTATAGCTGATTCACTTTGTTATAAAGCAGAAACTAACACAACATTGTAAAGCAATTATATTACACTAAAGTTGTTTTAAATCAAAAAAACAAAAAGCCCTGCTGTTTTACTTATTAGCACTTATTACAGTTTGAAACTTTATACCTATTAGGTGATTTTGCCATCACTATTAATTTCACCCGATATATTCTAAGTCCTATCTCAGCATAAACCATTGTTATGTTGTTTACTATTGCATCCTTAGGGCTTAGGAGGGGCTTTGGACAGAACAGGAACTTTACAAATACTTTGTTCAAGGAAAAAATTACATAATGCATGAATGAATGAATGTCTTAGTATAAAGAAACAGATCTAAAAACTAGAAAGCAGAGAGAGCTACATGATATTTCAACAAAAGATAAACTTTAGTGTAATGAGAGTTATTCAGCAGTGAATCTACTTACATATGTGAGATTAGTTCCCTGCCGGGGAAAGTATCCAAGAGCAGAGACCAAAACTTGTTTTTAAAGCTTATGTATATATAAATTAAACTTGGACCCCAATAACTGATACCTAATGTAATATTCTAGAGTTTTAAGATTCTATTAATGTTATCCTCCTTCCTTTTGCTTCTCTATAAGATCATCCATTTGTATTAGATTTTGATTGACAAGTTCTAACAAATCCCACAGTTCTCATAGTTGTGGCAATACAAACTTGCCAGGTCCCATCAGGAATCAGCAGAGAAGGTGGTTTGCTCATTGGAAGTCTATTCTCTGGGGATTCATTTATGAAAGAGTAATTCCCTATGTCCTATCCGTCAATCCTGTCTCTCCTGGGTATAGCAAATGGCTTTGTATACTGAATATTTAAAACATAGGTTTTGGTGATTTTTTTCCACTCCCCTGAGAATGGTTCACATAGTTATTAAAGTGAAAAATACAAATAGCAAACTCAACAGGCAATCAAGAGTGATTTCTGGGGGGAACTCTATTTCCAAGCTAGGTTTGCATAGTGCATATAATGAACAAAAAGAAGTAAAAAACTAGATGGAAATGAGTTTTTAAAATAAACGAATAAAAACAATATAAATAAGAAAAACTTTACAATCAGGGAGGCAGATTTTGACTCAATATGAAAAAATACTTTCCAAATTGCAAGCAATGAGTTTCCTGATGATGAGAGTGTTTCCATGAAGGCTGACAGACATTTGGTAGAGATGCTGAAGCTAGGAGTCATATATTGAATTGCTTTTGAATTGCAATATTGTTTAAAGGTCTTTCCAATTCTGAGATCTAGGATTGTTACTTTAGTTTGAAAAAGAGATACGTAAACAATTGGGAAATAAGACTGGACCTATATGGTACCAAACAACCCATAAACTCAATTATTTTATCCAGTGAAGGATATGGTCATTCAGGGAAAATGATCTGCCAGCTGGTCTAGTCTAGAAATATTATTTTTCCACCTAACAGTTCAGGAAGTTGCTACTCAGATAAGACAAAAAATTCTTCCAAGGATATATAAAATAAAATTCTAGAATTTTAACTCGGGTATTTCTGACTACAAAGAATAATGCTCTTTACATTACATCTAATTAACTGATTATACAAAGAAAATCAGAACTGATGACAGAGCAAATGGGTAACAGTGTCTTGTTTATAGGGTATCAGACATTCATAACACAGACTGGGGATTGAAGAGAAATGATTTGAGAGCAGAGTCCAAGGTCCTGAAAGAGGGAGATCTCATGAGGAAGACAGGCATCCTTGACTCTGAGGCTCGGTAGAGAGGGACCCTGTATGGCTGCTCTTCATTTTTGTGAATCAGGGAGTGAGGCTCCATAGACCTGGCCAGGCGGTAATTAGGTCAGGGCACTGCCCTCATCAGCAAAGCAGAGTCAAGAGATGATCATTACTTCTAAGGGTAACAAATTGCGTCATCATCCCAAATAGGGCGAGCAAACACTGTCAGGACCTAAAGCCACATGAGAGGAGCTTCAAAGTAGATGGTGGGGAGAAAACCAGGGTTGATTCTGAAGCACAGGCAGCTCCAGCTCTGGGGCTCAGCTCTAATTGCCATAGCCAGAGCCATGCCTCTGTGGGGAAGGCGGGGGACACTCCCAAGGAGTGCTAGGCAGAGCAGCCAAGGCAGAAGGTAACGTGCAGGGGGTGGCAGGATGAGGACTCAACCAACTTTCTTGTCACTCTGATCTTGTCCCTTGAAACTTGTTACCAAAACTCTGGGTAATACCATAACTGCATATTCTATCATAAGAAAGGCCTGAGGCTGCTGACCAACTAAAAAGCTACCTCCACACTGATCAGGACCAGTTCAAGAACAAGATAAGCTGGATTTGCAGGGGGAATTATCAATGATTCCAGATGGGGACCACTGGGAAATTCAGCAGCCATTTCCTAACATAGCATAAAGGTAGATTTATATATATTTAAATTATAATTGTTATTATCAGTCTCAACAGTTAAGACATATTTATTATATTATTATAATACTAGGAAATATCATTGTAAAGTTGTGGGTTTTTGTTTTTGGTTTTTTGGTGCTATTGTTTTTTTAACAGAGTAATACAAGGGAGGACAATGCCAGTTCACTCCAGCCCAGGAGAGAAACATTTTCTTCAAATCCTGGTACATGTATAGCAGTGCTTTTGTTTGTCTATCTGTTTGGATTTATTTTGTGAATCTGAATGTAAATTTTCTACTTGATTAACTGTGCTTTGATTCTCCTGCAGCTGGAATCGGGGTTGTAATGCCATGTAACATGCCAAATTCAGAGTAGAAGCAAACAATGAACAAGCAAACAAACTCTGCTCAGAATTTGAAAGGAGGCATTATTAGTCACTAAAGATTGCCTGCTACATTTGTGCTCATTTGTATGAGCAAAGACTGTGTGTCCAGATAGAGATCCCGAACTACTGTCTCCAAATCAGTACTGGTTTGGCTTCACTACCAGAATGCAAATTATGTTATTTGCTGCCATTGTATGTCAGTTAAAGATAAAATGTCAATTCCTATTGCAATATGCTCCTACTGGCATAACATCTGGGTTTACCTAAAATTCATGGACCAGTTTCCAAAGATGTTGCATGCTTGGATGCAGGAGGTAGGAAGTGTTGGCCTCTCAGCAAAGCTGTGGAACATCTCTGGCAGCAGTAGAATCATGGCTCCTGATGTGTGTCCCAAACATGCTTTCTAAAAGAGAAGTTATCTTTACTTTCTCCCTATTCTTCCTGTTGAATCTATGCTAATACCACTACTATCTCTCTAATCACCAAGATTCATAGGTTAACACAGAGTATGCTATTTATCCCACTCCCTCTCATGTCACTCTACAGTCTGATATCAAATCACATAGATTCCATTTTGCTATATCTGTTACCTAAGCTTACTTCACCATTCCCACAGATCCTGCCTGGATTCATATCCCGCATTCCCATTGCCCTAAAGTATCTCAATAAGCTCCAATTGGTTCCCCTTGCTCTGGCTTCTCCAGTGATCGTTTTTCCATAATATATCTGTATTGCCTCTGTAAATGAACTTCCCCCATGAAGGGGAATGAGGGAGCCCTCATGGCACTCTCCTTCCCCCAAACTTCCTATGGCTTCCCAAATTAAAGATGCGATGCCATGAGCAGCTTGTCTATGATTCAATGTCTCTCCTTGCTGTCTACTCTCTTTGGGATGTTTTGTTCCTCTCCAACCTTATTTTTCTAGTAGTTGCTACTCATTTTTCAAGATACAGCTCAAGTATTTCATCCTCTCTGAAGCATCCCCTTAAACATTCAAACAACCGTGTCTTCCATTTATTTATTCATTTATTTCATTTATACTACCTACTTCCGTTATTTCATTTATCTCCTACTTTTCCACTATTTCTTTACATATTTGGTTACTAATCATTACCACAGTGTGTTTTTGAAAATAATTAGTGTTATTCAATTTTAACCTCTATCCTCATGATTTAGTACATAAATAGGTGTCCAATAAATGTTTTTGTAACGAATGGTGAATCAGTCATTAGGTGTATATTTAAGGAAATATTTGGGAGCTAAAGAAAAACATTATTGTCTCTAAAATATTTAGGTGACTATAATAATTCTTACAACTCTATTTGATATTTGATATAAGAAATTCTACTGAGCTGCCTTATCTTATTCATATAGCTGCATCTCTCTGATAAAGAAAATAATGTGAATCTGGAATAATTCTTAAGCTTTCATAGGCTTATGCAAGCAAATAAGTGGTATTATTGTCAATATGTCCCTTAATAGAAAAAGTAAAATATAAGAGACTTATAAAGTCCCATTCTGCTTTAATGAGGTAGTTTTGTAGTGTTTTGACTCACTCTCTGACCAAGTGATTTTACTTGGATAAACAGAGTAACTGCTATACAAATAAGCTCTTGACCATTTAAAATACTATAGTGGAAGCCTGACCTAATAGCATTCATTCATCAGCATTTATTAGACACCTACTATGGAGACACTGCCTAATCTCTGAAGAAGCAAAAAAGCAAAGTTTTAGTTTTAATACTTGAGATTACAGTCTACTGAGGTAGACTGACCTCTAATTCAATTCCTACAATACCAGAGAATGAAAGCTCTAACAGAGAGATGAACAGCTTATTCAAAGAACACAAGGATGGTGAGATCAAGTCAACCTGATGGTTCTGGAATGAAGGCTTAGGACATAGGTTTTAGGGAATAAATAGAAGTTTGACAAACAGAACAGGGGGAATTCACATTTCAGGAACAAATTACCATCTTTGAAGTAAAAGGCATATGCATAAGCCCGACTTGAGCTCCCAGGTAAGAGTCAACATTAATCACCAGACGAGGGTTTGAGCCATCTTGGACATGGAGTCCAGTGCAGCTCACAGTTACACAACTGGCAAGGAGCAAAACTAGAATTTGAATACAGGTCTTATGACTCTATAGCCAGAGCTCTATCTTCTACTCCACTGCTGCCTACCAAATGGAACTAGATAATATCTAGCATAGAATTTAAGACCAGTATAACAGAGTGGTTAAGAACTCATGTTACCAAGTCATCCAAACTTGGATTAAAGTCTCAGCTCTGCCACCACTAGTTGTGTGAACTTAGATAAGCTATTACTACTCTAGACCTCAGTTTCTCCATTTAAAAATAGAGTTAGCAATAGTCTCTACTTACCTCATAGTATTATTATGAAGGATAAATGAGTTAATGAATATAATACTCCTGGCACATAATAAATACTCAATAAACTATAGCTATTATAAAAAGACTACTGTCGGGCTTCCCTGGTGGCGCAGTGGTTGAGAGTCCGCCTGCCGATGCAGGGGACACGGGTTCGTGCCCCGGTCCGGGAAGATCCCACATGCCAAGGAGCGGCTGGGCCCGTGAGCCATGGCCGCTGAGCCTGCGCATCCGGAGCCTGTGCTCCGCAACGGGAGAGGCCACGACAGTGAGAGGCCCCCGTACCGCAAAAAAAAAAAAAAAAAAAAAAAAAAAAAAGACTACTGTCTTACGATTTTTCAGGTTTTGTGACTTTGTAAACCTGTCTGTAGCTCATATTTCACCACTATGGTCTCAAAGAACAAAAAGGCCTTCACATATAAACAGACCTAAATGTTTCCTTTGTTCCTTGAACAGACCATCAGCAAGTATCTCACAGCCAAATGCATGAACTTGACTACAGTGAAATCTCCCAATGTTACACAAATTTCAAGAGACTGAAAATTCATCTAGATAACACAAAACCAATGTTCATTATAGCTTTAATTAAATTCCATTGTGGTGTTTTATCTACCCACTTATCTGTCTTTGAAGTCTCCTATAAGGTCAGAAACTTTATCTGGCCATAAAAACTAAATAGATTTGGATGATTCTATCAGAAAACACTAAGGCCATTTCCTTATCTCTGTGAAATAGTTTTTTCTCTATACATACCTCTGATCTACAGGAAGCAACTTTGGTTGTATTGTCCTCAATTTGCTCTAATTTCTTTTTTTTTTTCCCTGCAGATTTTCTGCTAGAAACTTAATTTTGTCCTTTTTGTAGGTATATGATTTTTTAAAGCATCAGTGCAAATCTTTGTATTTCTTCATCCTTTTGGATATTACATGAAATGTTATTTGTTGTACTGAAAATGCCTCCTCTACTTGTAATATTTATTATTACCATCTGAAAACTTCTTCTGAGAACTAGGTAAAGGTTAACACTATATGTTCAAGCATACAACATATTTCATATGCCTGAGGAAAACACCACAAAACAATGATCTTTCCATCCATGACTTGTTTAAATCAAGACTAGCTGCAAAGCATCAAATTTTCCATAACTGGAACCTTGATAATGTAAGATCCACTTCATATTTGACTAAACTGACACTCCCACCCAGAGGCTGTACCTCCCCTTTTCATATATCCAAATCCTGTCCTTTCTCCAAGGCCCAGCTAGAGACCTACCATTGCCGAAATCCTTCCCTTCCTCTTTGAGCTACAACAGCACTGCTTAAATGCAGCACTCCCTGCCATTTGCTGCATTGGACAGTACTTAGCCAGATTTTTGCCAAAAATCAAACTCCTTTAAGAAGATTCCACAATGCTATATGTGTACAAGGAGATTGCTCCTTAGAATTGTTAGCATGGATTTATTTGAAGGGCAGGAGGTACCATGTCATGGTGAAAAGAATATGAACTCTGGCATTGCCTACAACTTCAACTCAAACCTCGCATTAAAAATGTGTGAATCTAAGAAACAATTAACAGATAAGAAAGTGAGTGTGATTTGCTTATGTTCATCCTAGTAATGAGTGATAGGTCTGGGGTCTAGGATCAAGTCTATCTAATTGCAAAGGCTTCTCACCTTCTACATATTACTATGGAATCAGAAGACAATATAATAATAACTGAGATTTTCATATCCATATTCCTAGATTTAATACCTTTCCTAAAATCCAGCTACCTCCTCCATACTTTACCTGCACGTCTTGTTGTCAATCTAAGCATCTCCAACATTAATTTTCATTGATCCTTCAAACTCTTCTTTCTCTTGGGTGTGTCATACATCCCAAGACTAATATCGGCCCAGCCACTCCAATTCCGAACATATTTGATATCTCCATTTCCCTTACCACCTTCCACCCAAACCAATCAGTCATCAATTTAACTCTCACACTTACTGCTAAAACGACGCAAACTATCACAATCTTGTGACTGTTCAGTTCAGCCCTCATCACATGGGAGTCCTGACTATGGTGACAGCCTTCTAACCACATTTTGGCCTCCATCCAATTCATCCTCCACATGGTGGTCAGCGTTACATTTCTAAAATAATAATCTGGTCACACCTCTTTTCATGTTGCAATTACTCCCTCTATACTGCCTTCAATATAAAATCCAATTTATGCAGAATTCAAGCTTATTCACAAACCTCTTCTCTAATGTCTTTTTCCCTCACACATATATTCACACACCCACACTGAACAACCAGCCGTTTCCTGAAGGTGCCTTATAGTTTCACATATTTGTGCCTTTGCATATGCTATTCCTTCTACCTAGAAGCCCCTGATACTGCATGAAAACCACATAATTATCCTTCAGAATTCATCTCCTATGCCACTTCTACTCAGAAGCTTTGCAGAACTCTTCTCTTCTGGACAGAAAAAAAGATTCACTTATTCTATTTACCCAATGCATATTTTTCAAACCATATACAAAAATAAACTCAAGATGGATTCAAGACCTAAATTTAAGACTGGAAACTATAAAGTTCCTAGAAGAAAACATAGGCAGAATACTTTTTGACATAAGTCATAGCAATAATTTTTTTGGATCTGTCTCCTGACACAAGGGAGACAAAAGCAAAAATTGTAAAAAATGGGACCTAATTGAATTTAAAAGTTTGGAAAGCAAAGGAAACCACTGACAAAATGAAAAGACAGCCTACTGAATGGGAGAAAATATTTGCAAATGATATTACCAATAAGAGTTTAATATCCAAAATACATAAATACTTCATACAACTCAATATCAAAAGAAACAAGCTAATTAAAAAATGAGAAGAGTTGGGCTTCCTTGGTGGTGCAGTGGTTGATAGTCCGCCTGCCGATGCAGGGGACGCGGGTTCATGCCCTGGTCCGGGAAGATCCCACATGCCGCGGAGCGGCTGTGCCCGTGAGCCACGGCCGCTGAGCCTGCGCGTCCGGAGCCTGTGCTCTGCAACGGGAGAGGCCACAACAGTGAGAGGCCCGCGTACCACACAAAAAAAAAAAAAAAATGAGAAGAGTTTATTTCTGTATATCATGTGAGAAAATGTTCTAATTTCATTTTTACATGTAGCTGTCCAGTTTCCCCAGCACCACTTACTGACGAGACTCTCTTTTTTCCAGTGTATATTCTTGCCTCCTTTGTCATAGATTAATTGAACATAGGTGCATGGGTTTATTTCTCGGCTCTCTATCCTGTTCAATTGATCTATATTTCCGTTTTTGTGCCAGTACCATACTCTTTTGATGACTGTAGCTTTGTAGTATAGTCTGAAGTCAGGGAGTGTGATTCCTCCAGCTGTTCTTCTTTCTCAATATTACTTTGGCTATTTGGGGTCTTTTGTGTTTCCATACAACTTTTAGAATTATTTGTTCTTCATTAAGTCCCCTACACATGAAACTTCAAGTTGCGAACTTTCAAAGATGTGAACATGCATCACTGGATCATTTTTTCAAGAGGGTAGATAGAATTGAATCCAGTAAGGAACCAGAACATGTGCCATCAATGTCAGGCATGAATGAAATTGCAGCTTGTCCTCTATCTCCTATTGCTGATTATCCTTCAGCTCTACCATCTCCCACCTCAACTCCTTCCTCCATCAGTCACTCTTCTTGCCTGTTCATTTGATGGCAGTCCCTGTATGCCAGCAGTTGTACTGTACTACTGTACTTTTCAATGTACCATACTATAAGATTAAAAATGTTTTCTTTATTTTTTGTGTCTGTTTTTAATGTATTATTTGTGTGAAAAGTATTATAAACCTATTACAGTACAGAACTATATAGTCAATTGTGTTAGTTGGGTACCTAGGCTAACTTTGTTGGACTTACAAACAAATTGGACTTATGAATGTGCTCTCAGAACAGAACTCGTCTGTATGTAAGGGACTTACTGTACTTCTGTAAAATAAGGTCATTGGTATTTTCCTAGGGATTGCATTGAATCTGTAGATTGCCTTGGGTAGTAAGTCATTTTAACAATATTAATTCTTCCAATACAACAGCATGGTATATCTTTCCATCTGTTTGTATCAGTTTCTTTCATCAGTGTCATAGTTTTCCAACTTCCTAAGTAAGTTTATTCTTAGATATTTTATTCTTTTCAGTGCAATGGTAAATGGGATTGTTTCCTTAATTTCTCTTTCTGGAACATTCTCTAACACCATATATAAAAACAAACTCAAAATGGATTAAAGACCTAAATGTAGGACTAAAAGCCATAAAACTCCTAGAGGAAAACATAGGCAGAGCACTCTGACATAAATCATAGCAATATTTTTTTAAATCTGTCTTCTAAAACAGGAAATAAGAGCAAAAATAAACAAATGAGACCTAATTAAACTTAAAAGCTTTTGCATAGCAAAGGAAACCATAAACAAAATGAAAAGACAATCTACTGAATGGGAGAAAATATTTGCAAATGATATGACCGATAAGGGGTTAATATCCAAAATATATAAGCAGTTCATACAACTCAACATCAAAAAAACAACCCAATTAAAAAATGTACAGAATAACTGAATAGACATTTTCCCAAAGAGGAAATGCAGATGGCCGAAACGCTCATGAAAAGATGATCAACATTGCTAATCATCAGGGAAATGCAAATCGAAACCACGATGAGATATCACCTCACACCTGTCAGAATGGCTACCATGAAAAAAACACAGATAACAAATTTTAGTGAGAATGTGTAGAAAAGGGAACCTTCCTATACTGTTGGTGGAAATGTAAATTGCTGCAGTCACGGTGGAAAACAGTGGAGGTTTCTCAGAAAGCTGAAGATAGAACTATCATAGGAGGCAGGACTTCTACTCCTGAGCATATAACTGAAAAAATACAAAAACACTAATTAAAAAAGATACGTGTAACCCAATGTTCATAGCCACATCATTTAGAAATTGCCAAGATATGGAAGCACCCTAAGTGTCCATCAACAGATGAATGGATAAAGAAGATGTGGTATACACACACACACCCATACACAATAGAGTATTACTCAGCCATAAAAAAGAATACAATTTTGCCATTTTCAACAACATAGATGGACCTGGAGCATACTGTGCTTAGTGAAATAAGTCAGACAAAGACAAATACTGTATGTTATGACTTACCTGTGGAATCTAAAAAATAAAACAAATAAATAAAACAAAATGGAAACAGACTCACAGATATAGAGCACACACTTGTGGTTACCAGAAGGGAAAAGGAAAGGGGAAGGGGTGAGATAAAGGTAGGGGATTAAGAGATACCAACTACTATGTAAAAAATAAGTAAGCTACAAGGATATATTGTACAGCAAAGGGAATAGAGCCAATATTTTATAACTTTAAATGGAGTATAATTTATAAAAATTTTGAATCACTATGTTTTACACCTGAAACTAATATGATGTTGTAAATCAACTTAGTTCAACTAAATAAAAAATAAATAAAATCTATGTTGAATTTAATTAAAATGAGAGGAAGATGTTTGTGTATCCATGCACACAATCAGCATATTTTTGAGCATCTACTAAGTGCTATGCACTCTATCAGGTGCTGGAGATCCATCACTAAGCAAAAGAAACCAAGGGTAGATAGAGACAGGGATAGATAAAGTGCTCTGGGAGTTAATGGAAATAAAAAATGTATCAGTTTTATTTACTTAATAATTTTACTTTGAGTTACTTTCCTATTGTTGTCATAACAAATTAACATAAACTTAGTTACATAAAACAACACACATTCATTATCTTATGGCTCTGGAAGCATTAAGTCCAAAATGGGACCCACTGGGCTAAAATCAATATGTTGACAAGGTTGAATTCCTTCTTGAGGCCCAAGGGGAGAATCCATTTCATTGTCTTTTTCAGCTTTTAAGGGTGGCCCCTTTGCACATCCAGCAGTATAGCATCTTCCACTTTAAAGGATGCCTATGATGACACTGGGCACAACTAACTTATCCAGGTTAATCACTTTAGTTTAAGGTCAGCTGATTAGCAACCCTAATCCCCACTTGCCATGTAATGTAATATATTCTAAGTTTCAAGGATTAGGGTACAGGTATCTTTAGGGAAGGGGCATTATTTTGCCTACTGCTGACACCCAAAGAATAGGAATTACACTTTGTCCCTTCTTTTCAGGTGTTGGGAAATGTAGAAATGCAGACAGTTAGCCATTGATCAGCTCTCCTTTGATGGTGCATATTAAGATTATCTAGGATATTGCCAGAACAAGCAGGAAAAAATTCCCCCCAAAATGTCTATTATCTTGTTTTCAAATATACAGAGCCAGATACTAGATGGATGAGGAACACAGATTTCTGCAATATGGAGAGATAGATAAAAATGCAAAATAAACTGTAACCCCTATACAGCCTACACTCTTCACCCCACTCCAGCTTTCCTTCTTGTGATCTGCTGCACCCAATCATGAAAATAAGTTAAATTTACATTAACTGTGCAACTGACAAATCTCTTTCAACAGTTATATATTTGATGCTCAAAAAAGCCTGAAAAGAAAGAAATTTTATATGAATCTTACATTAACCATAGAACCTTAAGTTGTATAATCAAAAAGCCAGGGCCTCTGTTTTCTGCATGATGGTGTGCTCCCTAGGTAAGCACTGTCATCTTCCTTCCATCTTCTCATGTGTTCTTTAAAGTGTGAAATTGAAGTTCTACTTGTATGAGGATGAAATAGGCTTTTGTATAAATCTCCAGCCTTATTTAAAATTAACTCAAAATGTAGCATAATCATAAATGGAAAACATAAAAATAAAACTTATAGAAAAAAATACAGGGCTTCCCTGGTGGCGCAGTGGTTGAGAGTCCGCCTGCCGATGCAGGGGACACGGGTTCGTGCCCCTGTCCGGGAAGATCCCACGTGCCGTGGAGCGGCTAGGCCCGTGAGCCATGGCCGCTGAGCCTGCGTGTCCAGAGCCTGTGCTCCGCAACGGGAGAGGCCGCAACAGTGAGAGGCCCGCATACAGCAAAAACAAAACAAAACAAAACAGAAAAACAAGAAAATCTTCAAGATTTAGTGCTAGGTACGAAGTGCTAGGCAAAGAATTCTTATGCTTGACACCAAAAGTACGATCTATAAAAGGAAATGAAAAACTGAACATCATTAAAATTAAACTCTTTTGCTCTGTGAGAGAGTCTGTTAAGAGGCTTAAAATACAAGCTACTGACTTGGAGAAAATATTTGCAAACCACCTATTTAAAAAGGATAAAATCTAGAATATATAAAGAAAACTCAACAGTACAAAAAAAAGATTAGAAAATGGGCAAATGACATGTACAGACATTTCAAAAAAGAGAACATGCGGATAGCAAATAAGCACATGAAAGATGTTCAACATGATTAGCCATTAAAACAATGCAAGGTAAAACCAAAATGAAATGGTACTATGTAAATATCAGAAGAGCTAAAACAAAAAATAGTGACAACAAACACTCGTGGGGATGCAGAGAAACTGGATTATTGAGACACTGCTGATGAGAATATGAAATAGTTTAGCCATCCTAGAATACAGTTTGACAGTTTCTTAAAAACCTAAATATGCAAGTACCATATAAACCAGAAATTACACCCCTGGGAATCTATCCCATAGGAATTAAGAATTATCTTCACACAAAAACCTGTCCATAAATGTTTAAAGTAACTTTATTTATAATAGCCCCCAAATGGAAATAACTCAGGTGTCCTTCAATGGGTGACTGATTAAACAGTGGTATATCCATACCGTGGAACACTACTCAGCAGTGAAAACAAATTAACTATTGATATATACAACCTGGAAGAATTTCCAGTGAATTATGCTTGATCCCAAAAGGTTACATACTGTATTAATCCATTTATATAATTCTTGAAATGACAAAGTTATAGAAATGATGAAAGTGGTTACCAGTGTTTAAAGGGATGGAGGGCTCAAGAGAAGTAAATCTGGCTATAAAGCAGCAACATGAGGAATCCTTGTAGTGATGAAAGTATTCTATCTCTTGACCATACCAATGCCAATATACTGGTTGTGATATGATAGTACAGTTTTGCAAGTTGTTACCATTGGGGGAAACTGAGTAAAGGGTATATAGGAACTCTCTATATTATTGCATACAACTGTGAATTTATAATTATCTTAAAATAAAATGTTAAATTTTTTAAAAGCCTGAAAAATATTGTAGTTCTACTTTTAATGTTTTGAGGAACCTCCTTACTGTTTTCCACCACAACTGGACCATTTCGCTTTTCTACCAGCAATGTACAAGGGTTCCGATTTCTCCAAAACCTCAACAATATTTGTATTTTTTTTGGTTGATAGTAGCCATCCTAACAGGTATGAGGTTATATCTCATTGTGGTCTTGATTTGCATTTCCCTGGTGATTAGTGATGTTGAGCATCTTTCCATAAACCTGTTGACAATACATCTTCTTTGGGTAAATGTATATTCAAGCATTTGGCCCATTTTTAAATCAGGTTATTTTTTTGGATTGAGTTGTAATAGTTCCCTATATTTTTTGGAAATTAATCCCTTATCTTATATATGGTTTGCTAATATTCTCTCCCATTCCATAGGCTGCCCTTTCACTCTATTAATTGTTTTCTTTGCTGTGAAGAAGCTTTTCAGTTTGAAGTAGTCCCACTTGTCTATTTTGGATTTTGTTGCCTATGCTTTTGGTGTTATATCAAATGAAATCATTGCTAAGGCCAGTGTCATGGGGGAAGGGAGAAATGAGGAGTTGCTAATCAAAAGTATGAAGTCTCAATTATGGAAGATGAGTAAGTTCTAGAAATCTGCTGTACTACATTGTACCTATAATTAACAATATTGTATTATACACTTAAAGATTTGTTAAGATGATAGATCTCATGTTAAACGTTCTGACCAATAATTTTTTTAAGGCTGAAAGCACATGTCACTTTGCTTTCTCTCAATGTCCCAAACTTATACAACATAACACATGTCCTATTACAATTGAAATCTTTCCCTGATGAAACTGAAAACCTATTATTTTGTGGTGAGAAGCTTTCTGGAAAATGAAAAAGTCATAATGAAAATTGTTACAAATGACTGTTCCATGGATACATCATCTTAAAAAGTAGGAAGATTTTACTGTCTGAAACTTAATAAGACTGTATTTTCCCATTACAAAGTAATATATTTGAATCAAATTATATTTCGTAATAATTATATAATTAGCAACTTGGACATCTGGCTTCATGTAATTTTGATTACCTATGGAGAGTCTATTTCCCAGAATATCTTTCTACTTAACATTTCTTGGTAATAATAGAAATGTCACATCTCCTGTTAAATTATATCAACCCCTGTTAAGGCAAGAACATTAGGAGAGAACAGAAGTTCAAAGTTTGAAACCCATAATCAGTTAAAGCCACACACACACACACACACACACACACACACGCACACACTGGTTCCCAGGCCCATGACTTTTGTTCCTTTAACCAGGAAAGACATATCCAAAAGAATTTGATGGAAATAACCCTCATTACTATTATTTTGCCATTCATTAATTAAGTAGTCACTGATTTCTATGTGCCTAAGAAAGCACTAGAAGTTGAAGAAATTATAAATTTCAAAAGAGTCCCTGTGCTGCTTGAGTGTGTACCAGACTGTAGTTTGTCACTGAAATGGCTGTTCTCTGGATATATGTATCTATTTGTACTCAGCACCATTTCTGCCCTTCTAAGCTCTCTCGTCCACAGATTCTGGGAGCCTAGAAAGCTTCTCTTCCCAGATTCTGGAGCCAGCAGGATTGCATGGTTAAATTTTAACCATGCAGAAGATTCAACTTTATTTTATCTATTGTGGGTTTTTAATCTCAACTGTTTTTATTTTACTTTTTTTAATTTATATTTTATATTGGACTATAGTTGATTTACAATGTTGTGTTAGTTTCAGGTGTACAGCAACGTGATTCAGTTATACATATACATTATGTGCTTTATATTTCATTATTTCTGCTCTTACCTTTATTATTTCCTTCTCCCTACCTATTTGGAGTTTACTTTGCCCTTTTTTTCCTAGCTTAAGGTGGAACTTTAGGTCTTTTATTATAGATCTTTTTAAGGCACATAAGCATTTAAAACTATAGATTTCTCTCCAAACTGCTAATATAAGCATTAAAATTTTAAATTCCCTCTAAAGCCTGATTAGTTACATACCACAGAACTTGATATATTGTATTTTTACTATCATTCAGTTCAAACTATTTTCTAATTTCCCTTGTGATTTCTTCTTTAATCCATGAGTTATTTATAAGTACACTGGTTAATATGCCAATACTTACGGATTTTTGGAATATCTTTTTGTTACTGATGTAATTTATTTTGTGGTATTTATATATTTTTAAACGTATTGAGACTTTTTATGGCCTGTCATAAGGTCCATTTTGGTGTATGGACCACTGACTATTTTCGTATAATTATTCCATCAACTGCTGAGGACAGTGTGTTACAATATCTAATAATGATTGTGAAAATTGTCTGTTTTTCTTTTTAATTCTGAAAATGTTTGCTTCATGCATTTCAAAGTTCTGTTGTAAGGCGTATATACTTTTACAACTGTTACATCTTCCTGACATGAATTCTCTTTTATCATTATGATATACCTCCCTTGATCTCTGGTAATATACTTTATTTCGAGTCTACTGGATGTGATAGTAATATAGCCACTTTAGCCTTCTTAGGCTTACTGTTTTCAAGATATATATCATTTTCCTCCCATTTACTTAAACCTATTGTATGTATCTCTGTGTTTAAAGTGTATTTCCTGTGGATAGTATATAGTTAGGTCTTGCTTTTTTATCTACTCTGATAATCTCTGCCATTGTATTGGCATGTTTAGCCCATTGTTGCACTCAATGTATTTTGGTATGGTTTGATTTTCTCATGATTTTCTATTTATTTTCTCTGTTTTCTTTGTTGCTGTTATTTTCCCACTTTTATTGCTTTGCTGCCTTAAATTTTTTTTTAGGATTTTAACTTATCTGTTGACTTTAGCTATCCTTATTTGCATTATTCTGTAATGGTTGCTCTAGAGATTATTCGTCCTTAACTTTTCACATTGTATTTAGAGTTAATTTTGTGTCATTTTACACCAAATTTAGAAAACTTCTAACATATAGTTTTATTTACAACCTCCTCATCCTTTATGTTATAGCTTTTGTATATATTACATTTATATATTTTATAGGCCAACAGTTCAGCATAATTCTCCTTTCATAATTCTGAAGACATTCCTTTAACATTTCTTTTAGTGCTGGACTAATGACAACAAATTCTCTTAGTCTTTTTTTTTAATCTGAAAATGTATTTATTTGCTTTTATTCATGAAGAATATTATCAATGATATAGTCTAGGTTGACCTTTATTATTTTGCTTTCTCCCAGTCAGTTAAAGATAGTCTCCTAGTGTCTTATGGCACCCACTCTTTCTGATGAGAAGTCAGTCATCATTTGATTCATTGTTCCCCTGCATGTAAGGTGCAATTTTTCTTCTCCAGTTGTTTTCAAAATGTTTTATTTACATTTTATTTTCATCAGTTTTTTATTTATCATGACAGATTCATTGAGCCTCTCCTATGCCTTTCATCAAATATAAGAAATTATCAACTGTTGTTTCTTCAGATATTGTTTCTGTCCCATCCTCTCTCTCCTCTCTTTCTGGAACTCCTATTTTGAAATCTTTGCTAATCACAGTATCTGTGTCATCTCAGAGTATTGACTAGTTGTTTTTTTTCTCTTCAGAATAGATCATGTCTTACTACCTTTTAAAATGTCAGGTGATTTCAGATTGTATTCTGGAATTATGAATAGTATGTTGTAAGACTTTTCTGCTATAGTCTCTGAAGAGTGTTGTTGCGTGTGTGTGTGTGCGCGCACGTGTGTGTGTTGGTGTCTCAGCAGCCAACTAACTTGGCTGGACTCAAACTGCAAACTTTGTCTTCTTTTTTTTTTGTAGGCCATTGTGCTTTTAGAGTTAACTAGGTTTTTTGGAGTCTGCTTTACACGTATCTGCTTCAGGGGTCAGAAAGAGATTTGTACAGTGTCTATACACCAAACTGTGGTCTCCGCTCTCTGGTTCTCTCCTTTCTAGGATTCTCCCTCACTTCCTAGGAACTGTGATGGCCCTGAACTCTGCCTTCTGGTTCCTGAAGCAAGTAAGACTAGGTTTTTGTTGTTCCCACATGACACACAATGAGGCATGTTCTCAGGAAAATAGCCATAAAAAATGTGAAATTCATCCAAGGCTGTCCCTTTCTTCCAAGGGCAGACACTGCTCTGGTATGTGTCTGCTTTGGGTTGTTCTCAAGTTCCTTCATATCTTTTTCTTTTTCTTGTTTTAAATTTTTTCCAGAGTTAGTACTTGTTATTTGCAGAAGGGTTGATCCAACAGTACTGGCTTTAGCAGAACTTATGTAATATGTGACTAGCAGAATCAGAGCAAGAGTTAATAATTGTACTAAAAATGTATTTCAATTTATTATTGCTTTGTAACAATATCCTCAAAAATTCAATGAATACTATCAGAAGGTACCTGTACCCACTTCTTTGGCTGAATATCCAAATAGCTGGCAAAACTCAGAAAAGAAATCGTCAGGCACTGTAGTATATTTTAGGCCAATACTGCCTGGACACACTCAAGAGTAAAATCCATCAACTTCATTAAAGTTTTTCTACTGTGATCTCATGGGTGACTTGTTTTTAGAAGATAAAAAAGAGTGGCTGTTTATTTGCCTTTCTTACAGTAGACCCTGGACACTGTCTTGGGAGTCATCATACTTATACCCTGGAACCTTTGTGAACTCCTAAATTTATAAATGGATTATTTTTCAGGTTCTCTTCTTTACCTCAAATTATATTTCTGTTGAGAGTAACGAATTCCCTGGCATAGCTTCAAATTTTAACTACAGTTTTCTACATTTACTAAAGTTCTATCTCTCCCTTGTCAGCAATATTTCATAAATAAAATATTTTTACAACCTTAGGAGAATTTATAAGTAGATAAGGAGAAGGAGAGAAAAACCCAGCTGCATTGGGATGTGATAGACTAACATCATTCACTGTCTTAGTAATTCACAGCTCAGCATTCAGGTTTGTGCTTCAGCAAGGGAACAAATTGTCATGGTAGCACTTAACAAGCACTGTAATTACATGATTTCTTTTCCGTATCTTCTACTAGATCATAAACTAAATTGTCATTGCATCTCTAGTACCTACCATAGTAGGTCTTCATTAACATTTGTTGAATAAGTATTGAAAAGATAAAACTAAGAATACTAAAGCTCCACTGAATTTACATGTTAAAATAAAACCTCTGTTTTTCAACAGTAGTGACTGTTATGAGAATGTGTGTGTGTGTGTGTGTGTGTGTGTGTGTGTGTGTGTGTGTGTGTGTATAAATGGAGGTGTGTGGGTGTGAGTGTGTGGGTATGGATATGATAATTATAAATATACAGGCATATCTTGGAGATATTGGGTGTTCAGTTCCAGACCACTGCAATAAAGTGAGTATCGCAATAAGTAGAGTCACATGAATTTTTTGATTTCCCAGGGCATATAAAATCATGTTTACACTATACTGAAATCTATTAAGTGTGCAACTGCATTATGTCTAAAAAAACAATGTCTATGCCTTAATTAAAAAATAAGAATTGCTAAAAAATGCTAACCCTCTTCTGAGCCTTCATTGTATTATAATTTTTTGCAATAGTAACATCAAAGATCACTGATCACAAATCACCATAAAACAATATAGTAATAATTTAAAAGTTAGAAATATGTGAGAATTACCAAAATGTGGTACAGAGACACACAGCGAGCCAATGCTCTTGGAAAAATGGCTCCAATAAGCTTGTTCGACGCAAGATTGTAGCAAAATTTCAATATGTAATAAACGCACTATCTGTGAAATGCAATAAAGCAAAGCACAATAAAATGAAGTATGCCTGAATAACATTTTACATGAATAATTTTACAAACATCAACGTCTTGGATGACTACATTTTCTGAGACATGAGTTGTTTGTACCTTAAAAAACACTCCTGCCTATGTATGTGATAACCTACAACATTTTCCTTCTATGCCCACCCTCTAGCTTTTCTTTTGATAAAACCTAGGTAAAGGGAGATACTCCAAGGCTAGGTTTTACAGAGAATTCACTGAACTCTAAAATACTCTGAGGTTTAACCTCAGACATCTGACGAAAGCTATTCCACTGACCAAAGATACATCATCCATCAATCAGGAATACTTTTCTTCAAGTGTAGCTCCCATCATACCACTTTCTTGCTTAGAACATTCATTTGTGCCCCACTGTCTAATGTACACAATCCAAACTTCTTAGATATCCATTCTCCTTTGTCTTGGTCTTCTGCTTTAAACTATTCACTAGCTAAGTGATCTTAGAAAAGTTACTTCTCCAAACTTCAGTCTCCACTTTTATAAGAGTAATACCTATGAGTATCAAATATTAGCAATATGAAAGACAGTAGGTATTTAATCAATGACAGCTATTAATTTAATTATTATAATTTATCTTATTTTCTTTCTCACTAAGCTAACTGAATTATGAGCCATTCCTCCAAAATGCACCCTCTTCCCCTAGCACAATTATTAAAATTTAATGCTGACAGAATTTTCTGTGATGTTAGAAATGCTCTATATGTACATTGTTCAATATGATAGCCATGTAGATATGGAGCATTTAGAAAGTGCCTTGTATAACCGAGAAAGTAATTTTTAAATTTAATTTAATATTAATTCATTTAAATTTAAATAACCACATGTGCTTATTGGCCACCATATTGGATAGCACAGATCTATACTTTCCTTGAAAACCTCTGTGATTCCCTCTAGAGAAACGTGATTCCTTCCTGAGATATCCTATTTCTTTAACCCTAGTGAACTACTATTTGATCACTTCCACTAAGAAGCCTTGGTTTTGTTTGTTTGTATGTGGGTTTTTTGGTGAGGGATGTTGTTGAACTCTCTTCTTCTCAGATGGATTGAATTATTTTCTCATCCTCAGATATTCTGTACATATCTTTGTCAAAATTTTTGAGCTACATTGAAATTGTTCATTTACTTAAGTGAAAGGCCTACATATAATAGAAACTCGACAAAGATAGTTTAAAGGAGTGAAAAGGAGGAAAAAAGTGCAGGAGGGAGGGAGGAAGGAAGGAAGAGAAGGGGAGAGCTTAAGGTAGGCAGGCATAGAAAATGTGTAATGGAAAGTACATTCACTCACAACTACACTGAGTCAACAATGCTACTTAGTTCCCAATTTTGAACAACCACTACCTAATATATTCCCTGAAGGTCTCATCTGAACAATGATAATCAATCAGCAACTGAACATAATGGCACCTTGGTGTGAGTTGTTTGGTGGAATGCTTGATTATAAGGAAACAGAAAATAAGAAACACTTATAATTGCTCTTTCAAAGCTTCTGCTCATAACACAGATAACATTTCATAATTCTCAGGAGGCCCTTAGTCACCTCTGGCTGTCACCAGAAGAATCGCTGAAACAGTAGACCCAGCCTGCGTGGCACTTTACAATTTCACTTTTTTACATATACTTTCTGGAACTAAATTTCTGAGCCATGTCATCCCACCACAGAAGGACCAATCTACAAAGCAGCTCTTCCACCAAAGGAAATGCTAGGGTTAATGGACTTTCTCTTGAAATCTGATCAATAATAGTCATATAACATGTAACTGTCATGTCACTCACTGTTGTTACTCACTGAACCCTAATCCCAAATAATAGCTATAAAGCTTTTCCAGAAATCTCCATAGCAATGAGCTCACTTAATGAAGTTTAGGTATGGGTATGAGAAGAGCACCAGTGTGCAAAATGAATGAAGGATTTACTGCTTGGCCAATAACTGATTAGATACTTGTGCAGAAGACTGGCAGAGTGGTACAGTTATTTTTAAAATATCTGTGCTCATCACCTACTATGTTCAGGCTTAGACTGGACATGGGACACAAAAAGGAGGACAAGACACAGTTCTTGACCTTAAAGAGCTCACAGGTTAGTATGGAAAATAAAGTGAACCATTTAAAAACAATACGATAAATACAACCATGTGGAGTGAGAGATGGGGTCAGCCATAGGACATTTTTGAAAGTAGGTAAAAGCTGAAATTTAAAGAATATTTAGGGGGTTACCCAGAGAAGTATGTGTGTTTGTATTGATACTGGAATAGGGTAGGAGGTGGCAATGGTAGAGGGTTTTGAACGGAGTGTTCTATTCAGAGGGAAAAATGTGTGCAAAGTTTTAGAAAATGATACTCAACCAGGCATAAGGAAAAAAAATGAGTAAGAAACAAAGATATTGTCCTGAGGGAGCTCCCAGTCTGTGTCTTCCCTATAAGTGGATACATTAAACTGTGACAAGTTGAGGTCTATAAGAGGGAATGAATCAAGTTCTAGGGGTCTAACATTCCTTGGAAAGTCAAGAAAATTTCTTAAAAGAAGATAATATTTGATCTTGATCTTCAACCTTCAGATATCCTGTTCCCAAGTGAATTATTTTAGAAGCTTGACAAACCCCTTAATGTTTCCAGCACAAGTATCCTAAAAAGGTTTCAGAGTAATATGAAAATGAGCATGTGTTTTAAATGTATGCTGAAAACAGGAAAAAAAGGTTACTGTTGAACCAACAGAGTGAGGGTGAAGTATTTCTGTTGATGTCTGGATCAAAAAAGAGAATTTGTGGAATCATGGAAATATTAAATATCATAGGATCAGAAGTCAAATAAGGACTCAGTCCATTTGCTGAGTCATCCAACTGATATTTAATGATATTTATTTCCTCCATCATAGGAATTTTGGACATAGGGATATAGACATAGGTTAAAAAGGCAACACCTTCTCTCAAGGCTAGCAGAGGAAGAGTCATGGAAACATATGAAGTACAATGGATGCATAAGTGCCTCGATAAGGTATGCCAAGAGACGCAAAGGCACTAACCAAGTTTTCTGGAGGGGAGAGGAGCAGAGATGGGTAATTAGGTCAGAGAAGGTTTACTGTAGGGGATATTACTATAAAGGAACCTGCAGTCCTGAAGATAATAGGTTGCCAAATCTGAAGCTGTAAAATAAAGAAATTCATTCCTCATCACAGTCAACATTCTGAGCTGGTGTGAATATGGAGTTAGGAAGTCAGTGAGTAAGGCCCAGGTATGTATTAATATAATCAAGGTGCTGCCTGAAACACATGTGTTTTGATGTTCCCTCTCTTGAAGACGATGACGGACAAGTTTATTCTGATAGTCAGTGATAGACGGTGAAAGCAAAGCCTGAGGCAATGGAAATCAGGTCATATTTAGGTGCCTGAACAACCCCCACCATGTACTGTTTCTAGGGAATCTTGGAGAAATGACAATTCAAAGACATTTCAATTTCTGGTGTTCAGTGTTTTCAGTAGACAAACTGTGAAAGAAGAGACTGCTTAATTGGAGGCGCCTAAGGTATTCATGTAAGTGTAATTGGAAATACAAAATTTTATCTGTGGTATTCCCCTAGAGACCATGCACAAAATGAGAAGATGACTGTAAGTTGGTATTTGCCCAAGACAAGTGTTTCACTACAGGACTGCCCTGGGCTAATGTAAGAATATGAAAAGACTTTGATTTCCTCTAGAACCACAGGCTGAACCTTACCTTTTAACCTACAGAAAATTAATCTGTTCAAAAGACATCTCATCTGAACTGAACATAATTAAATAAACTTACACTACAACAAACGAAGTAATATTTTCAATTGTAAACTTATGTTCACATATATCTTCAAAAGCATTCTATGACATAGATATTAGACGCCTTTTATAGATGTACAAATGAGAAAAATAAGCCTCTGATAGATTAAATGTGATGTCCAAGAACATGCAAATGTGAAATGACAGAACTGAGATTTAAACTGAGACCTTTCTCTATCCAAAATCCAAATTTCTTCCCTAGTTCAAAAGTCATCCTCCTAGAAAACAAAATCACCACCAATAATGGTTTCTGGAGTAGGGATGGGGAATAGAATCATAATATAAACAGCACCAGCTTATCTTCTTAAGAAGTGGTTGGTAGTGATATTAAGGAAAATTAAAGTAGCAAAAATACATTACAATTACAATTAAGAATATAAGGTAATGTTATCAGAGCAAATCCACACCAAAAATACTGCTGTCTGGGTCTTGGAAAAATAGGTTGTTTCAATAAAAATAAAAAGAAAATCAAAGCAAAGTCATGGGTCTCATAAAAAAGATAACCCAAAATGGATATGACAATATTCAATATAAAGGACCTTTAAAAAATGAATTTACCCAATCCTTTTACAGCATTTGATTCTGTTGAATACTTTCTCTCACTTGAGACTCTCTCGTCCCTATTTGTCTGTGATAACACATTCTTATTCTCCTCTTATGTCCTGAACCATTCTTTTCTAATCTCCTTACTTTGATGCCCTCTCCCTCTTTCTGATCCTAAAGTGCCGGTATTCCCCTTGATTCTCCCTTGGCCTATTGCTCATTTTACTACCTAAGATTTTGTTAGCTAACCTTTTCTACTGTCAATGTTTTAACATAAAATGACATGCTGCTGTAATCCAAATTCCTATCTCCAACTCAAGGCTAGAATTTCAGTTCCTCTAACTCATCAGTCTGTACTCTTTCCAGTACAACATTATGGTCTTAGGTAAAATACAGCAAGTTGAGAATTCCAAGTGGGGTTCCTAAAACCACAGTGGATTATTGATAGGTGACTGAAAAGTCAAGAAACCAGATAAGACCAAGTATGAGTGCCTGAGATGAGGGCCACCATCATTAATTCAATGAGTCTAGACAGACTTGGTAGAGTTTGAATGTGTTTCTTTCAACTGCCCTCTTAGGCATTTATCCGTCCTCAGGTGTGGCTTGTCTACTTTAAAAGAAGAGCAATGGTTTCTATTCTAAGTGATCCCTTATCTCCCCTTAGATCTGTAAAGACCAAAGCAAAATACAGCTGTTGAACAAATTTCCCTTTCCTTAGCCTATGTCTCTAATTCCCCACTCTCATTTTTCAGCAAACCAATTTTCTCTTTACCATCTGTCTCCTACAAATACATTCGAGAAATCTTTTCTTGCTGATTGAATTAGGTCCTGCAAATTAATACTCTGTTTTTTTACTTTCTTTCACTTCCACTTGTCTCTTAAAAATTTGTTCAGCTCACTTGCCTTTGAATCTTCCCAATTCTTCCCATTACTGAAGAGCTGCGTTTTTCTTTTAAGGCATCCTATTTTCTAAGGTTCCTTCGTGAGGAGTGGTGGAGAGAAAATTGCCTCTTTAACTGTTTTATCAGCAAATATTAATATATTTTTAACTAAAGCTGATTAATTTTGCACTTTAGTTTCAGTGTCTTCAGGCTTACCATAGTTTAATACATATCTTACTAATACTTGGTCATTTACTCATTTAAAAACCATTTATTGAACCTATAATGCTCTAGAGACTATATTAGATCTTAGAGATGTTAAAATGAACTACACATGAAAGCTTCCTCAAGAGGCTTAGAATCTTGAGAAAAAATATGTACATAGGTACCATATAATAAATATATTTACTAATAATAAAATTTTGTAGGTGATCACATGAGTATAACTATGAGAAATAGTTGGACAGAGATGATATCCTGGAAGTAATGACTGATGGGAGCCTTCTGTGCAAATCAAAGGTAAAAGTGAATTTAAGGTAGAGGAAGCAGCATTCTAAGGCCACATACATTTACAGTGGACCCTTTATTGGTGCCTGGAAAGCTCAAAACAATACACCCTTACTTAGGAAAGGCCTCCCTAAGCTATGACACTGACACAGGTGTGGACCTCTAGAGACAAGTTTGAACTTCATGACCCACACCACACTCCCGGCCATAGCTTCTTGGGCCAAAAGTGCACATTTAAACTAAGTTAGGCAATACAATTTCTTTCCCAAGTAATTTGATGTGGGGCCTTAAGAAAGGCATATCACTCTCCTTATGTAACTGTAACTTAAACACATGAAGGCAGTAGCTCTGTAGTAGCAGCTACTGAGCAGTCTGAGGTTGCAAAGGGAGAAAAAAATGAATTAGACCCGGTGGATAAAGTAGAAGAGAGAAGTAGGGGTCCTGACTGCCTTCTAAATATCCATTTCTGTCTTTCAGAGACCTAAGTGTATTCTAGCTCAAAGGTTCTGGGGATGCTCCTACGTCTAGCAAATTTCTTTTTTGGCTTCGGCAGGCCTGAGCTGGTTTCATTACTGGTAAAACACCAGTCTACTAATCCAGCTATTCGAAAGTCTGAGCCAACGATTTCAAGCTCCCAGTGGCCAAAGCTGGAACACACTGAGCAACAAAATAAATAATGTAGTATTGGATTATAATCCAAAGTAGAAGCTGAATATTCATAAGCTCATGCTGATATACTTTATTGACTAAGCCAGTAAATAAATAAACAAACCAATAAATAAATAAGGGAAAGGAGATAAATTGCCTTTACAGAGGAATTCCAAATAATCAATGGTATACTTTTCCCTCCAGGAGGTGGAGCTTAATCTTCCCCTCACCCTTGAGTGTAGGCTGACTTAGTGACTCACTTGCAAAGAACAGAGTATAGAAACAGGACATTAGTAACTTTACAGTGAAGAAACCTGACAAACACTACGTTAAGCAAGAGGTCCAGGTTAACATCACAGTGATAAGTTATGTTGATAGTATGTTCCCCTTGATATGATGGGATGCGCAGGGCTTGTCACCTCTGTGGTATTCTTTACAAAACCCTATAACTCCAGTCTAACCATGAGGAAAAACAAACAAACTCAAAGTGACAGACATTCTACAGAATACCAGTACGCCTCAAAATTCTCAAGGTCATAAAAAATGAGAAAAATCTGAGAAATGGTTACATACCAGAGGAGACTAAGGAGACGTTATGATTAAATGCAATGCGGTATCCTTGATGGGACCCTAGAAGAGAAAAAGGACATTAATGGAGAAGCTGCTTCCAATCTATACATGAAACATAAAGTTTATCAGTAATGTAACAATATTTGTTTCTTGGTTTTGACAGATATACCACAGTAGTGTAAGATGCTAAGTATAGGAAAAGCTGGTGGGGGTATATTTAGATTCTACTCCATCTTCACAAAGTTTCTGTAAATGTAATTTTATTCCAAAGTAAAAAGTAAAAACAAAAATATATTCTAAAGTAAAAGAGATTTATGCATGGCTAGAATGCAGGATTCATGTAAGGGAACAGCAACAAACATTGAGATCAAAGAAGTGAGTGAAGACCAAATTGTAAAGAATTGTCTTTGGTATACAAGATGATGAAAGTTCAGCAAAGGAGTGAAACTACCAAACCTGTTATAGAAACAGCATTCTGCATCTGTGAAGAAGCTATACTTTTAGTGAGGCAAGGCTTGGAGAAGAGGCATAGTTGCAGGGCCATTACAAAGTCTAGCAAAAAATTTCAAAGGCATATATTAGGATATCTTTGTTGATATGGTACTACCTACTGAGACCAAGACCGTAATAGAAGCCCATTCACTCAACCAGACGTGTAAAGTCATAAAAAGCAACTTTTCAGAGTACTGAACAGAGTTCCCTGTGCTATACAGTAGGTTCTTTTTTTTTTTAACATGTTCATTGGAGTATGATTGTGTTAAAATATTGTGTTAGTTTCTGCTGTATAACAAAATGAATCACCTATATGTATAAATATATCCCCATATCCTCTCCCTCTTGCATTTCCCTCCCACCTCCCTATTGCACTCCTCTAGTTGGTCACAAAGCACCGAGCTGATCTCCCTGTGCTATGTAGCTGCTTCTACTAGCTTTCTATTTTACATTTGGTAGTGTGTATATATATCAATGCTGCTCTCTCACTTCGTTCCAGCTTACACTTTCCCCACCCAGTGTCCTCAAGTCCATTCTACACATCTGCATCTTTATTCCTGTCCTGCCACTAGGTTCATCAGAACCTCTTTTTTAGATTCAATATATATGTGTTAGCATACAGTATTTGTTTTTCTCTTTCTGAATTACTTCACTCTGTATGACAGACTATAGGTCTATCCACCTCACTGCAAATAACTCAATTTCATTTCTTTTTATGGCTGAGTAATATTCCACTGTATACATGTGCCACATCTTCTTTATCCATTCATCTGTCAGTGGACACCTAGGTTGCTCCCATGTTCTGGCTATTGTAAACAGAGATGCAATGAACAAAGTGGTACATGACTGTTTTGAATTATGGTTTTCTCAGGGTATATGCCCAATGGTAGGATTGCTGGGTTGTATGGTAGTTCTATTTTTAGTTTTTTAAGGAACCTCCATACTGTTCTCCATAGTGGCTGTATCAATTTACATTCCCACCAACAGTGCAAGAGGGTTCCCTTATAGCCACACCTGCTCCAGCATTAATTGTTTGTAGATTTTTTGATAACGGCCATTCTGGCTGGTGTGAGGTGATACTTCATTGTAGTTTTGATTTGCAATTCTCTAATGATTAGCGGTGTTGAGGATCCTTTCATGTGTTTGCTGGCAATCTGTATATCTTCTTTGGAGAAATGTCTAATTAGATCTTCTGCCCATTTTTGGATTGGGTTGTTTGTTTTTTGATATTGAGCTGCATGAACTGCTTGTATACTTTGGAGATTAATCTTTTGTCAGGTGTTTCATTTTGCAAATATTTTCTCCCATTCTGAGGGCTGTTTTTTAGTCTTGTTTATGGTTTCCATGACTGTGCAAAAGCTTTTAAGTTTCATTAGGTCCCATTTGTTTATTTTTGTTTTTATTTCCATTTCTCTAGCAGGTGGGTCAAAAAGGATCTTGCTGTGATTTACGTCATAGACTGTTCTGCCTGTTTTCCTCTAAGAGTTTTATAGCTTAAGGCCTTACATTTCGGTCTTTAATCCATTTTGAGTTTATTTTTGTGTATGGTGTTAGGAAGTATTCTCATTTCATTATTCTACAGGTAGCTGTCCAGTTTTCCCATCACCACTTATTGAGGAGGCTGTCTTTTCTCCACTGTATATTCTTGCCTCCTTTAACAAAGATAAGGTGACCATATGTGTGTGGGCTTTCTATCCTATACCAATGATCTATATTTTGATTTTTTTTGCCAGTACCATACTGTCTTGATTACTGTAGCTTTGTAGTATAGTCTGAAGTCAGGGAGCCTGAGTCCTCCAGCCCCGTTTTTCTTTCTCAAGATTGCTTTGGCTATTCGAGGTCTTTTGTGTTTCCATATGTATTGTGAAATTTTTTGTTCTAGTTCTGTGAAAAATACCAGTGGTAGTTTGATAGGGATTTCACTGAATCTGTATATTGCTTTGGGTAGTATAGTCATTTTTACAATGTTGATTCTTCCAATCCAAGTACATGGTATATCTCTCCATCTGTTTGTATCATCTTTAATTTTTTCATCAATGTCTTAAAGTTTTCTGCATACAGGTCTTTTGTCTCCATAGGTAGGTTTATTCCTAGGTATTTTATTCTTTTTGTTGCAATGGTAAATGGGCGTATTTCCTTAATTTCTCTTTCAGATTTTTCATCATTAGTGTATAGGAATGCAAGAGATTTCTAAGCATTAATTTTGTATCCTGGTGCTTTACCAAATTGATTGATTAGCTCTAGTAGTTTTCTGGTGTATTTTTAGGATTCTCTATGTATAGTATTACATCATCTGCAAACAGTGACAGTTTTACTTATTCTTTTCCAATTTGGATTCCTTTTATTGCTTTTTCTTCTGATTGCTGAGGGTAAAACTTCCAAAACTATGTTCAATAATAGAGGTGAGAGTGGGCATCCTTGTCTTGTTCCTGATTTTAGAGGAAATGGTTTCAGTTTTTCACCATTGAGAATGATGTTGGCTGTGGGTTTGTCATATATGGCCTTTATTATGTTGAGGTAAGTCCCCTCTGTGCCTACTTTCTGAAGAATTTTTATCATAAATGGGTGTTGAATTTTTTGAAGGCTTTTTCTGCATCTATAGAGATTATCATATGGTTTTAATCCTTCTGTTTGTTAATATGGTGTATCACATTGATTGATTTCCGTATATTGAAGAATCCTTGCATTCCTGGGGTAAACCCCATATGATCATGGTGTATGATCCTTTTAATGTGCTGTTGGATTCTGTTTGCTAGTATTTGCTGAGGATATTTGCATCAATGTTCATCACTGATATTGGCCTTTCTCTGTGACATCTCTGTCTGGTTTTGCTATCACGGTGATGGTGGGCTCGTAGAATGAGTTTGGGAGTGTTCCTCCCTCTGCTATATTTTGGAAGAGTTTGAGAAGGATAGGTGTTAGCTCTTCTCTAAATGTTTGATAGAATTCGCCTGTGAATCCATCTGGTCCTGGGCTTTTATTTGCTGAAAGATTTTTAATCACAGTTTCAATTTCAGTGCTTGTGACTGGTCTGTTTATATTTTCTACTTCTTTCTGGTTCAGTCACAGAAGGTGATGCTTTTTTAAGAATTTGTCCATTTCTTCCAGGTTGTCCACTTAATTGGCATATAGTTGTAGTAAACCCTCATGGTTCTTTGTATTTCTGCAAGGTCACTTGTTCTTCTTTTTCATTTCTAATTCTATTGATTTGAGTCTTCTCCCTTTTTTTTTGATGAGTCTGGCTAGTGGTTTATCAATTTTGCTTATCTTCTCAAAGAACCAGCTTTTAGTTTCATTGATCTTTGCTACTGTTTCCTTCATTTCCTTTTCATTTATTTCTGATCTGATCTTTATGATTTCTTTCCTTCTGCTAACTTTGGGGTTTTTTTGATCTTCTTTCTCTAATTGCTTTAGGTGTAAGGTTAGGTTGTTTGAGGTGTTTCTTGTTTCTTGAGGTAGGATAGTATTGTTCTAAACTTCCCTCTTAGAAGTGCTTTTGCTGCATCCCATAGGTTTTAGGTCATCGCGTTTTCATTTTCATATGTTTCTAGGTATTTTTTGATTTCCACTTTGATTTCTTCAGCAATCTCTTGGTTATTTAGTAGTGTATTGTTTAGCCTCCATGTGTTTGTATTTTTACAGTTTGTTTTCCTGTAATTGATATCTAGTCTCATAGCATTGTGAGGGGAAAAGATACTTGACATGACTTCAATTTTCTTAAGTTTACCAAGGCTTGATTTGTGACCCAAGATATGATCTATCCTGGAGAATGTTCCATGAGCACTTGAGAAGACAGTGTATTCTGTTGTTTTTGGATGGAATGTCCTATAAAAATCAATTAAGTCCATCTTGCTTAATGTGTCATTTAAAGCTTGTGTTTCCTTATTTATTTTCATTTTGGATGACCTGTCCATTGGTGAAAGTGGGGTGTTAAAATCCCCTACTATGATTGTTTTACTGTTGATTTTCCATTTTATGGCTGTTAGCATTTGCCTTACGTATTAAGGTGCTGCTATGCTGGGTGCATAAATATTTACAGTTGTTATATCTTCTTCTTGGATTGATCCCTTGATCATTATGTAGTGTCCTTCTTTGTCTCTTGTAATAGTCTTTCTTTTAAAGTCTATTTTGTCTGATATGAGAAATGCTACTCCAGCCTTCCTTTTATTTCTATTTGCATGGAATATCTTTTTCCATCCCCTCATTTTCAGTCTGTATGTGTCCCTAGGTCTGAAGTGGGTCTCTTGTAGACAGCATATATACGGGTATCGTTTTTGTATCTATTCAGCCAGTTTGTGACTTTTGGTTGGATTATGTAATCCATTTACATTTAAGGTAATTATCGATATGTATGTTCCTATTACAATTTTCTTCATTGTTTTGGGTTTGGTTTTATAGGGCTTTTCCCTCTCTTGTGTTGCTTGCCTAGAGTAGTTCCTTTAGCATTTGTTGCAAAGCTGGTTTGGTGCTGCTGAATTCTCAGCTTTTGCTTGTCTGTAAATGTTTTCATTTCTCCATCAAATCTGAATGAGATCCTTGCTGGTAGAGTAATCTTGGTGTAGGTCTTTCCCTTTCATTATTTTAAATATGTCCTGCCACTCTCTTCTGGCTTGCAGAGTTTCTGCTGAAAGATCTGCTATTAACCTTATGGGGATTCCTTGTTTTTTATTTTTTGCTTTTCTCTTGCTACTTTTAATATTTTTCTTTAATTTTTGATAGTTTGATTAATATGTGTCTTGGCATTTTCTCCTTGGATTTATCCTATATGGGTTTCCTGCATTTCCTGGACTTGACTATTTCCTTTCCCACATTTGGGAAGTTTTCAACTATAATCTCTTCAAGTATTTTCTCAGTCCCTTTGTTTTTCTCTTCTTCTTCTGGGACCCCTATAATTTTAATGTTGTCCCAGAGGGCTCTGAGACTGTCCTCAATTCTTTTCATTCTTTTTTCTTTATTCTGTTCTGCAGTAGTTATTTCCACTATTTTATCGTTCAGGTCACTTATCTGTTCTGCCACAGTTATTCTGCTATTGATTCCTTCTAAAGAATGTTTAATTTCATTCACTGTGTTGTTCATCATTGTTTCTTTGCTCTTTAGTTCTTGTAGGTCGTTGTTAAACATATCCTGTATTTTCTCCAGTCTATTTAGAAGATTTGGGATCATGTTTACTATCATTACTCTGAATTCTTTTTCAGGTAGACTGCCTATTTCCTCTTCATTTGTTTGGTCTGGTGGGTTTTTACCTTGCTCCTTCATCTGCTGCATATTTTCTGTCTTCCCATTTTGCTTAACTTACTGTGTTTGGGGTCTCCTTTTTGCAGGCTGAACGTTCGTAGTTCCCATTGTTTTGATGTCTGCCCCCAGTGGGTAATGTTAGTTCAGTGGGTTGTGTAGGTTTCCTGGTGGAGGGGACTGGTGCCTGTGTTCTGGTGGGTGGGGCTGGACCTTGTCTTTCTGGCGGGCAGGGCTGTGTCCAGTTGTGTTTTTTGGTGTGTCAGTGAACTTATTATGACTTTAGGCAGCCTCTCTGTTAATGGGTGGGGTTGTGTTCCTGTCTTGCTAGTTGTTTGTCATTGGGCATCCAGCACTGAAGCTTGCTGGCTATTGGGTGGTGCTGGGTTTTAGTGTTGAGACAGAGGTCTCTGGGAGAGCTCTCGCTGATTGATATTACTTGGGGCCGGGAGGCCTCCCAGAGACCTCTGTCTCAACACTAAAACCCAGAACTCGGCTCTCCCACCTCAGAGTCTCAGGCCTGACACCAGGCCAGAGCACCAAGACCCAGTCAGTACACAGGTTGAAGAAAAGGGAGAGAAAATGTAAGAAAAATATTAAAAATAAAATTAAAATAAAAAAGTAAAAAATAATAAAAACAAAAAGGAGAGAAACCAAATCAATAAACAAATCCACCAATGATAACAAGCACTAAAAACTATACTAAGATAAACATAAAAATCAGAAACATATCAGCTGCAGACAGCAAACCCCAAGTCTACAGTTGCTCCCAAAGTCCACCACCTCAATTTTTGGTTGATTCATTGTCTATTCACATATTCCACAGATGCAGGGCACCTCAAGTTGATTGTGGGGATTTAATCCGCTTCTTCTGAGGCGTCTGGGAGAAATTTCCCTTTCTCTTCATTGTTGGCACAACTCCTGGGGTTCAGCCATGGTTTTGGCCCCACCTCTGCATGTAGGTTGCCCTCAGGCTTCTGTTCCCACCCAGACAGGATGGAGTTAAAGCAGCAGCTGATTAGGGGGTTCTGGCTCACTCATACTGGGGGTAGGGAGGGGCACGGTAGTTATAACTGCAATGTGGGGTGAGCCTGCAGAGGCCGGCATAACGTTGCAACAGCCTGATGTGTGCCGTGTTTTTTTCCCAAGGAAGCTGTCCCTGGAACACGGGACCCTGGCAGTGGCGGGCTACAGGCTCCCAGGAAGGGAGGTGTGGATAGTGACCTGTGCTTGCACACAGGCTTTTTGGTGGCTGCAGCAGCAGCCTTAGCATCTCATGCCCATCTCTGGTCTCTGCACTGATAGCCACGGCTCACACCCATCTCTGGAGCTCGTTTAGGTGGTGCTCTGAATCCCCTCTCCTTGCGCACCCTGAAACAATGGTTTCTTGCCTCTTAGACAGGTCCAGACATTTTTCCAGACTCCTTACCGGCTAGCTGTGGCACACTAGCCCCCTTCAGGCTGTGTTCACGCAGCCAACCCCAGTCCTCTCCCTGGGATCTCACCTCCGAAGCCAGAGCCTCAGCTCCCAGCCACCACCTATCCAGGCAGGTGAGCAGACAAGCTAACAGGCTCCCAGTGGATAGTGACCTGTGCTTGCACACAGGCTTTTTGGTGGCTGCAGCAGCAGCCTTAGCATCTCATGCCCATCTCTGGTCTCTGCACTGATAGCCACGGCTCACACCCATCTCTGGAGCTCGTTTAGGTGGTGCTCTGAATCCCCTCTCCTTGCGCACCCTGAAACAATGGTTTCTTGCCTCTTAGACAGGTCCAGACATTTTTCCAGACTCCTTACCGGCTAGCTGTGGCACACTAGCCCCCTTCAGGCTGTGTTCACGCAGCCAACCCCAGTCCTCTCCCTGGGATCTCACCTCCGAAGCCAGAGCCTCAGCTCCCAGCCACCACCTATCCAGGCAGGTGAGCAGACAAGCTTCTCAGGCTGGTGAGTGCTGGTCGGCACCAATCCTCTATGTGGGAATCTCTCTGCTTTGCCCTCGGCACCCCTGTTGCTGCGCTCTGCTCCATGGCTCCGAAGCTTCCCCCTGCCACCCCCTATCTCCACCAGTGAAGCGGCTTCCTAGTGTGTGGAAACTTTTCCTCCTTCACAGCTCCCTCCCAGAGGTGCAGGTCCCATCCCTATTCTTTTATCTCTGTTTTTTCTCTTTTCTTTTGCCCTACCCAGGTACATGGGGAGTTTCTTGCCTTTTGGGAATTCTGAGGTCTTCTGTCAGCATTCAGTAGGTGTTCTCTAGGAGTTGTTCCACATGTAGATGTAATTTTGATGCATTTGTGGGGAGGTAGGTGATATCCACATCTTACTCCTCCACCATCTTGAAGGTCCCTCTGATGAAAATCTTAAACTTCTCTCTTTCAGTGAATTTGAAAGGAAGCTATATGCCAACTGTTTCTTACAATTGATATAACTCAGGGAACAGCCAGATGGGAGAGATGCAGAAATGAAGACACATGGCGAAAGGGCTGGAAGCTTCCATCTCTCTCTGAGGGCATCACTCTTGCAGCACCTGCCTGTGTTCACTCTCCCGGAAGTTCTCTCTACAGTAGGTTCTTATTAGTTATCTATAGTAATCTGTATATGTCAATGATCTATATGGGGGAAAATATCTTAAAAAAGAATGGATATATGTATAACTGATTCACTTTGCTATACAGCAGAAACTAACACAACACTATAAGCAACTATACTCCAATAAAATTTTTTAAAAAAGAAAACAAACAAACAAAAAATAGCAATTTCTCAAAGGCCAGAGAGACACCTGATATACTTGGGCAGGTCCTGGCTCTGAGACTGTTTTACAGGTCTAAGATCATTAAAGAGTTTTAATTTTCTTTATTGATTTTAAAGAAGCACTTCAATTCACCTTTAAATATTCTTCCCCTCTTCCCCTTTACATTATAAAATTTCCATCAAAAATCCTTAGAGCTTTGCACACATTCCTACAAAATCAACTTCCTTTAATGCTTCTTTCACTTAACATTTAAAATCTAATAATACTGCGGTCACTGCCATTCCCCAACGTCTAACCCATTATCATAGTTGGCTTTTTTCCTAGGATGTACTTAGAATAGCAACTGACCAGAGCCCAGGAAGAGCAGCCAGGTCCCCTAGCTTGCATCCAAGAAATCCAGCCCTGTTCTTAAACTCTCCCTTCTGTAGTTGGTTTCTAGGTATTCTGATCAATATCCAAGTAATTAAAATTTCTCATGATCAAAGTTCTGACCTTCACACTGGCCCTGCTTATCAGTAAAAACATGTCTTGATCTCCTTGTTGGTACCGGCCTGGAGGTTCATACAGAATATCTCTAAGCCCCTGCCTCTCTCCCCTGTCCTTGACTTTGGTTCATGCTGTGTCTGCTGTGTCAGCCGAAATCATGCCCTTCACTCCCTCAGCTAATCCTCAACCAGCACCACTTCCCTTCCCTCTTCTGTAATGCTCCTCACATACTCTCTCAACTGCCATTTTAAATCGTCTGATATTTTGCTGATTCAGCTCTGTATCTGGTTAGTTTTCCTTTTATGAAATCTTAAAAACAGGAAATTCAAATCCAATAATCCAATTTTGTATGCTCTGGGTATGTGTAAAGAAAATGTATTCTCTGCTTTGCCAACTGAGACAGTGACAGTCCTCTCTTTTTCAGGAAGCACCATCACTATTCTAAGCCTCCACATTCCCACACATAAATAAAGGCTCCCTTCAAAGCTGAAATCTCTTCGACCCCGGAGTAGGGTTATTAAATATTCTTATTTTACATTTACCCACCAATTGACTACTGAGTGACTGCTATCATCAGGTATTGTGGAAGGTGCCAGGAATAAAGCAAAAAATCAGAGAGATATGGTCTCTGTCATCATGGGTCTTAAATAAGTAAATGGGCAATTGTAAAAAAAGTTGCAGTTAAACAGAGGCTTGTCCACAACTGTGTACGGATATGTAAGAACTCTCTACCCAAGACAGAAATTTAGAGCCTAGAGAAAGGCACAGATTGATCCGAATTCCCATCTATAATGAAGATCAGGAAAGCCACTGCTGTCTTGGGGCCAAACAAACATAGACAGTCACTCAGCAAGTGTCTGAGGGTCCCCCTATCCAGATCTCAGGGACACTGAGATCATCTCTACCTTCTAGTTTACTTTCTACCTTGGATTTTTGTGCTCAAAATCCAAAACTACTTCTCTGGCCACTTTCTCAATCCAAGGCATAAAAGAAATATGAAACCCTTCAGCAGATTAAAACTTTCTTAGAGAACTAAAATCACCATGTGGACTGGATTCCTTCAATATTATTCACTGCCAAGTGTCAAGTGCTATGGTAGTGTAACTATAAGATTTCAACCCAAGTTATCCTGATAGATTGGCGAGAGTTGCTCCAGGCAACACTGGTCTGCCCCAATCATCAACTCACTTGGTCTTCCAAAATACTCTTACTGACCATCTATCAAATAGTAAGAGCAATGAGAATAGTTAAATTTCAGAATCTGTCCATATAAAATGGTCAACTTGCAGATTCAGTGCAATCCAAAAATTTTACTCAAAAAAGAGAACTAATGGATATAGTTTTAAGTAACTGTGGTCCACATCAGAATGTTATAGAAAGAGCAGACCTTATAGTTTACCAATCTTCCATCTAACCTAGAGAAGAGAAAGCTGAGACCAAAGAATTTAACCAACATGCTCAATGCTGCATAATTGATAAGAAAGCCCAGACTGGAATGATTATATCCTTGAATCTGAGTTTTTAAAGGACAATAAATAATCTTACAAGACTAGCCCATAGTAAACATTTACAGAACATTTTCTAGGTTCAAGATACTCTCCGAAGGCTGCCCCTCCTTATTTCACTGCACTGTGATAGATATTAAATGTAATAATGGATGTGAAGAGTAGTATAAACTGTTCAGCACTTAACAATTATAATAGTAACTGTAATATTTGCATCATTACACCCTCTCCCATTTCCATCAAGGTGAGATAACACAAAGTTCCCTGAAGATATTTACTAACTGAAGGAACTAGTAAAACAATAAAAATAACACAAAACTTTACCATAGAAATAATTTTCTGAGCTGTTTATTTGTATCTCCTAATTTTGTGTGCCTTTTTACTTCAGTGTAATTGCGTAGGCGTTTTATTCACCTCTACTTTTCATGCAGCACGAAGCAGCATACTGGAGCATAATAAATAATATATAGCGATATAATCATATCAAAGTAGAGTATGCATCAAAGCCTAAAGAAAGAACTGTTCGGAACTGTGCATAATGAGATGCATCAGAGGATGCATCAGAGGAAAAGAATACGGGATAACTATGTTGGGAAAGAAACTATGTCTGTTCATATAATGTTATATTCTATTTGCTAATTATGTATTTCATGTGGAATAAAGTCACAGCATATGAGATTTAGAAATATGATGAGAAATCACATAAACTCATCCCATCACTTTTTAAGATGAGTTTTTGGAGAAGTTAAGTTTATTTCTTATCTTCAAACAGACACCAAGTCAGTTATCCAAGAGTAAACTCAAGTCAGACAGACTAGCTCCAAAAACAGTGCTCAAGGTTACTACCAGTTTATGGTTGTGTTCGTATCTTCACAGTTTTGTACAAGTCAAGAGTGTCCTTGCTATGACATCCAGAAGTGTAAAGGTTAGATTGGGAAATCCATCATAAAAAGGCAAAAATAAATATGCACTTAAAATTGTAACACCTAATAACAATGGCAAACATTTATTGTGCTTCCTCTGTGCAAACACTGCTCCAAGTCTTTTACACTGTAATAACTCAGCTAATATCCACATTAACTCAATAAAATGGGTTAATTAATATTGGCATGTTGTATTTGATGAAGCTAAATGACACAGTGGTTAAATAACTTGCCTAAAACCAAACCTGCCAGAAACTGGCTAGAGAGCCCATGTTTACTGTATGAATTGCAGTAACTTTAATGCCAGCTTCCTGGCTCCAGAGCCATTCTTAGACTAATAAGGCCTACTGTTTATTGGTAATTAGTCCATGGCATAATTGTCTTATTTCCTCCTTCTACAATTGAACAGCAGAGCCTCTTCATGAAGAAGACGAGCATCTCCTCCTATGCCAAATTCCAAACTCCTCTGCAAATATGTTAGTCTACTCATTCTCTTCTCCCTTTCCTGCCTTGATATTCTCTCTCATAATGGTCTCTTAAATCAACATTTACACATACGCAGTACATTCCCCAAACCCTCCTTCAACTCACATACTTTTCCAAACATTCTCCCAAATACAGAATCTCCCTGACTCCTTCAGAAGCTAATTATTTAAAGCAGTTCTGTTTATGCAGGCTGTTTTCTCCTTATCAATTACCCATTGATGCTGCAACCCACGGAAATCCACCTTAGTTATATTTATATATTGATTAATCCCCACACTGTAAATCTATACCTAGAATCTCTTTCCTAAGCTCTAAACTTATAGATCTAATCAATTCAACTAGCTACTCCACTAGGGTGACCTCAGGATTCTCCGACTCAGCACATGTAAAACTAAACTTCTCTTTTCCCTCTTAAGTGACCAATCACAGTGAATGATACCACTATCAAGGCAATCTAGGCCTTTCTTATATGCACCTCAAAACCCTTCCAGCCTTTACCCATTACCCAGTTCCAAAACCACTGTCACATTTTTTGGTATTTGTTACAGTAGCACCCCACTATGAGAAAAATCTTTGAGTACTCCTACCCTTTCTGCCCTCTCTCTACCTCTCACCCATTTTCTACCTATCACCAAGTCTTGTCAATTCCACCTCCTAAATACTTTTCCAATCAGCCATTTGAGTGCTAGTAGCCTTGTTTAGGTTGCCATCAATTTATGCCTATGAATTAGTTTCCTATGGCTGCCATGACAAATTACCACACAGTAGCTTAAAATAACACCAATTTTTTTTCTTACAATTCTATAGGTTAGAAGTCTGACATGGGTCCCACTGGGCTCAAATCAAGGGATCAGCAGAACTGTGTTCCTTTCAGTAGGCTCTAGGAAAGAATCCATTTATTTTCCTCTTTCACTTTCTAGCGACCATTCATATTCTTAGGCTTGTTGTCCCCTTCGTCTATCTTCAAAGCCAGTAATCTAGCATCTCTCTGACCCAGCCGCTCTCCTCCAATATCTTTCTCTAACAATAAGCTGGGAAAAGCTCTCTATGTTTAAGGACCCATGTGATTACATTGGGCCATTTGGATAATCCAGGTTAATCTCCACATTCCAAGGTCCTTAATCACTTCTGCAAAGTCTCTTTTTCCATATAAGGTAACATTCATAGGTTTTGGGTGTTAGGACTTGGATATCTTTGGGGCCATTATTCTGACTACCACTGTCCAGATTACTCAAATAGCCTCCTAACCGATGTTTCCACATTTACCCTTTCTCCCTCCAAAGCATCGCCTATGTGCCACCAAAATAGCCTCCTACGGTACAAATGCCTTTCTTAAAATCTTTCAGTAGCTTCCCACTAATCTCCAGATAGAGCACCCAGTTATGTTAGGTGAGCCAGACACAACAAGAGGGAGCCCAGGCAAGAGAGCTATTTGGTCCAGCCACTGTGCACTTTCATATAAGTTCTCAGATTGTTTTTAATCACCAAATGAGATCGTTCCCAGTTGTATTTTTATAAGATTATTACTTTATCCGTACAAATATTTTAAATAGAATACAAATTTAAATATAAATGGCCTGAGATCAACACAGCTCCAAATCTTGACGTGAGCACCATGGTGCTAAGAGAGCTCCAGAAAAACCACTCTAGCTCTAGGAGGAAGAACTGGAGGGGGGATTTTAACACAGAGAAAGAGTGCAGAAATCCCACATTTTTTTCTTTTCCCTCCATTTCCTTGTACCCCAACCCACAAGAAATCTTGTGAGGGTGGCGACAGAGATAGAGAACAAGCAGTCTACAATGGAAACTCATAGGAGCCAAAATTTTAAAGGAAGATAATTTTCCTTTCCCTTCAGCAGTGCTGTAGTTCCAACAGGATGGGATCCACCTGTAAAGGAGGGCTCCGGGGAACCACAAAGTACTGGGGATGTTACACAAACAGAGGAGCTTGAAGAATTGATCCCATGAAGTTATTTATGAACTCTGGGCTCAAATCCATGCCACAGATGCATGAATCTGATACATATTAACAGCATACCTAAGACTTTGAGAACTGAACTAACGACAGACCACTGTTAAGGTCCCACACTGTCCACTGGGTGGTGCACATTGGAAACAGATGCAAAGCTCTCTACAATGATTTTGAAATCTACACTGACTTTGAAATCTCAGCCCACAGAAGGAGATTTGGAAGTTGCAGCATGACCCTAATCAGGTAAACTGCCTACTAAAACAAAAACATCAAGATTTTCCATTGGGTTTAAATAAGACTCAGAGTCTCAGAACATATATTTAAATGTCCAAAATTCAAGTGAAAATTATTCAGCATTGGAAGACCCTTGAACGGTTGAACTCTGGTGAGAAAAGACAATCTACTCATACCCATGTTAAGATGACACAAACAGGGCTTCCCTGGTGGTGCAGTGGTTGAGAGTCTGCCTGCCGATGCAGGGGACACGGGTTCGTGCCCCGGTCTGGGAGGATCCCACATGCTGCGGAGCGGCTGGGCCCGTGAGCCATGGCCGCTGAGCCTGCGCGTCCGGAGCCTGTGCTCCGCAATGGAAGAGGCCACAACAGTGAGAGGCCCGCGTAAAAAAAAAAAAAAAAAAAAGATGACACAAACATTGCAATTATCATTCAAAGATTTTAAATCATCTACTAGAAAAATAATCAAATGATTAACTGCACATATATATATATTTTTTAATACAATTTTTTTTTTTTTTTTGGCTGTGTTGGCCCTTCGTTACTGTGCAGGGGCTTTCTCTAGTTGCAGCCAGTGGGGGCTACTCTTTGTTGCAGCATTTGGGCTTCTCACTGCGGTGGCTTCTCTTGTTGCGGAGCATGGGCTCAGTAGTTGTGGCTCAGGGGCTTAGTTGCTCCGTGGCATGTGGGATCTTCCTGGACCAGGGCTTGAACCAGTGTCCCCTGCATTGGCAGGCGGATTCCTAACTGCAGTGCCACCAGGGAAGCCCTGCAAACATTCTTGAAACAAATTTTAAAGTAGAAAAATTTATCAAAGAAAAATATACAAAGAAAACCAAAATGGAAATTTGAGAACTGAAAACTGCAATAAGTGAAATTAAAGGGAAAAAACCCACTGAATACACTCAACAGCAAAATGACAATAATAGTAAAAATATTAGATGAACTTAAATTAATAGATATGATCTAATCTAAACAAAAGATTAAAAAAAGATTTTTAAAAACATGAACAGAGTATCAGGAACTTGAGAGACAATAACAAAGATCTAATATCTGTGTCACTGAAGTTGTGGAAAAAGAGAAAGAGTATGGTATAGAAAAAGTATATGAAGAAATAATGACTAAAAACCTCTGGAAAAGTTGAATAAGGTAGAAATCCATGTATCTATACTGATGAAAGAAAAAAGGAGACAGAGAGAGAATCAGACAGACACAAGGAGAGAGAATATGAGAAAGGCATTC
Organism: Neophocaena asiaeorientalis asiaeorientalis; assembly: GCF_003031525.2. NCBI lineage: Eukaryota > Metazoa > Chordata > Mammalia > Artiodactyla > Phocoenidae > Neophocaena > Neophocaena asiaeorientalis. The sequence goes on from NW_020175047.1 coordinate 958,310, forward strand.
TTTACTGTAGAAGGCAAAATATTATACATAGAAGGAATGATGGTTTTCAAAAATCAAGTGCTAAAACCAGTAGGAAAAAGCTTAACAAGGAATCATTACTTACAAAACCTCCTTACAAAATACCTTTTAATTACAAAGAAAATAATGCCAACCTTATAGTGGAGAAATTTGATGGAAGACATTTTAAAAAAGTGATTAATGTAACATCACCAAAACTGGCATAATTATGAAAAAGAGAGAGAAAAATGAAGAGAGAAAAACATCATTATCTATGGCAAGTGTGTATCAGATAATTGCAACACAATAACCTAAACAGGACAACTAGATTTTCTTCTCTTTCACTGTTCTTCACTTGGCAAAAACAAAAACAAAACACTCTTATACAGATAGAAAATGTGTTCCTTTAGGGAACAGCAGAAGTGCCTCTTGACAACAGCTCTTAGATAAAATGCAAAATGAAGCTGAAGGGAAAGAATTAGAATCAGGGAGACCAGGTTTATGTTTTAACTCAGCTATGTGGTAGCTTTGTGGTTTGCGGAAAGAAAGTTAACTTCTCAGAACTTCACTGTTTACGTTATGAAATGACTTACAGGGTTATTTTTGAGAAACAAATGAAGTAAAATATGTATAAATGCCAAGCACATTACCTGCCATGAAGTTGATAAGTAATACATTTAATTGAATTAGTTGGAGAGGGATACTGTGAACTATTTCCTCTGTAGGGATGAGCAGAAACTGTCATTTTGTAGGACTTGGGAAAGTTTCCATCAGTCACGAAGGAGGTCTTCTCTTGCCTTGGGCAGGGTAATTTATTAACTAATTAAAGAGCAAAAGTATGGGGAAAAAATTAAGATTTCTAGGACTTCAAATGAAGTCATTTCTAAAGACTGCAGGTTTAAAGCCTGCATTAAACTCTGTTCCCTCCTAAAACTCTACCAAAATAAGGGGAAAGAATGTTTTTGAAGCCATCCAACCATGAGAAAAAAGAAGATGTGAGGGGACACAAGAGCAATAAAACTATGGAATCTGAAAAGCAAATGAACCAGGTAATATTGACAGCAAACTTGAGAAAGCTAGATCCTGAGTTGAAAGTAGGCCACACTTAGAAGGAACCTAATTTTCCTTTCAAGACTCCCAGAAGGCTCAAAAATTGGTGGCCCTATTGTCTCTAAAATGGAGACAAAAAAGGGCTGAAATCAGCCAAACTGTCTGAAAATATATTTAATAAGTTCAATCCCAAACCCCGTCTTTTTTTCTCCACAGCTAGAAAATGATTTATTCCCATCCCCCCCAAAACTCCTGGGGTTTTTCTGAAAATGTAATATAAAAGGTTTACAAACTGGGGAAAACCAAGCACAATTTAGGCTCGATTTCGGTAAACTGGGGTACCAAGTGAAAATTCCCACACTAGATTTTGATACCCATGCCTTCACCCCTCATTGAGCTTCCAGAATTCTAGCAGCCAAGATTATGTTCTATAGGTAAGAACGAGCCTAACTAGTCCATGGAACATCACCAGGAGATATATTAACATCAGGGTTCTCCCAACTAATCAGAATACACAGGTCACTTTAATATGGAGCCCAGAGTAGCCAAGCCTCATTCATTCAAACAGAGCTTTTTAATCGCTTCTTTTGGTGTTCCAATTATTCCAAGGAACAACATGCAGCAGACAAAGAATTAAGTTTAACTATGATTGGTATTTTACCAGGTGGCCTGAAAAGACAAGTTAAGGGAGTCAAGAATATTTGTAAGAGAGCACTTACTGTGTTGGACTGTGAAAACGAAATTGCTCAAAATGGAAGTTAGAAAATGAGAGGGTGGTACATAAGGAGATGGGATAGACTCAATAAGGTCTCTAAGCAGCAAAAGCTTATTAGACTGAATGTATCGGAAGAATGGAGCTTCAAAGACAGGATACAGTAAAGAATAAGATCCTTAAAATGTCGGTTTGAGAAGTATTATTGAAGGTGCTGGCACATATGTTTGTGACTGTGGCGAAGTAGGATTAGATGGGAAGGAGGAAACTATGGTTGCAGTTGATGAGGTCACGTTGCAAGTGATAGGCATATAACTATCGTAAGCACACCCAAACTATTTTAAACAAAATATAGGTGATATTGCCTCATAACTGAAAAGCCCATGAATGCAACTAATATCTGGGAATTGTACAATAAATATATTTAAACTCAGACACTCTCTCTTGGCTCCTCTTTCCCCTGTGCTGGATTCATTCTCAGGCAGCTGACTCCAAGTTAATATTCATTGATTCAATGGATAAACTATAAATTATATCAAACCTCTTCTGTTTACTACAAAATGTCTTTTCCTTACTGTCCATTGCTTTCTCTATTTATCAAAGAAAAGGTGGCATCCCTTTTTCTTTCTAAGCTTAAGTTCTACATGTTTTGTTTTCTTTAGAGCTTGAGTTCTACATATATATTCTCATTTCTTCCCAGAATCTCTAAAACTACTTTCTATAAATTACCCTCCTACAGTTTAAGCATCATGCTCTCTACTTGATACTTCCTTGATTGAACTGCACAAAAGTTTATATTTTCCTATCCCGAAAACAAAAACAATTTTAAAAGGCTTCTCTCAAGACGGCTACCCCTTCACATTCCCGTTCTCTTTTTCTTTTTCCTTGCCAAATTTCTGTTAAAATGCAGGCTGTATTTTCTGCTTTTCCCTACTTTATAATCAAACTTTCCCAAAAACCTCTTACAATCCAATTCTTCCTCCCAACATAGTCATAAAATTGCTGTTTGAAAAGTGAATTATGATTTTCCATACATATTCCATGGTCCAGGTCTGATTTCAGTTTCCATCTCATGACCCCAACCAGCCTTATTAAGCTCATTTCAAATTTTTATTCTTAACATCCTATCAAATCTACTTCCATTTTAACTCACCTATTTCTGTCAATGGTCTCCCAATTTCCCAAGAACACAGATGGAAAACACAGAGTCAAATGGCAAGAATCCTTTGTCTTCCTCCCTCTTCACTACTAACCAATCACTAAGTAGTCTCACTTTTGCCTATGGCAACTGTCCCTTCTTTTCCTTCCTCACTCCCAAATTCTACTTAAAACTCCCTGTATAGCACCCAGACTATTACACCTACTACAATTTCACAAATCTAGTTGTCTTTTCAGTTCATCCTTCGCAATGCCACTGGTGTATATTCTTAAGGACAATCAATACCATACTTCTGTTCTCTTTAAAAATGTTCCTTAGCTCCTCACTTCCTACAAACAAACATTTCCAAACTCTGGAGAATAGTATTTATTTTGTCATGATTTTCCTCAGCCGCTAGAGTGAAATGAAATGATTATAGAAAGTGGAGTCCAGAGACCCAGTCTCAAATCCAGCTCTACCACATTCTTTTAAATAATACTTTTAACATTGTATACATAGAATATAATATCTATAAAATATGCAGAAGGTTTCAAGAAAAACAAGAGATAAAGGTTAACTTGTCCAAGACTGATCACTTAGAGGCCCACTTGCCAGCAAAGGAGTTTGTCTCCTTCAAAGTCCCACAGAAACTGACATGACCAAGTGCTTAAAATAACCCTTCTTGGTCAATAACAAGCCTTGTCTGCACCTGCACAACTCATCATGTGAGGCCAGGTGCTAATGCTTTCCCAAACATGAATACTTAGATGACAAGTAAAGGCTGGAGACAAGGTTCCACAGCATCACATTACTATTATATCTCAGCTTCTGTTCACACCAGGGAAAGGATCAAGACTTTCCTAACAATGCAACCCAGCTCTACCACCTTCTTTTAAATAATACTTTTAACATTGTATACATAGAATATCTATAAAATATGCAGAAGGTTTCAAGAAAAACAAGAGATAAAGGTTAACTTGTCCAAGACTGATCACTTAGAGGCCCACTTGCCAGCAAAGGAGTTTGTCTCCTTCAAAGTCCCACAGAAACTGACATGACCAAGTGCTTAAAATAACCCTTCTTGGTCAATAACAAGCCTTGTCTGCACCTGCACAACTCATCATGTGAGGCCAGGTGCTAACGCTTTCCCAAACATGAATACTTAGATGACAAGTAAAGGCTGGAGACAAGGTTCCACAGCATCACATTACTATTATATCTCAGCTTCTGTTCACACCAGGGAAAGGATCAAGACTTTCCTAACAATGCAGGTTCAAAGCACCATAGCCAAGGGTCAGGGTCCCTCTCCTGCAATCTGACGTCGGGTCCTGCCAGATGGCTCTGCACTCCCTAAAATGTAATGGAAAACATGGGACCTGCACATTTTCTACTATTCTGTCAGCATGACTGTTCCCCAAAAAAAACTACGTCAGTAAGACTGGTATACACTGCTTATGCATCTTCCCCTGTTGCTTGATAGCCATGCCATAAACACTTATATACTCCCAATTCTGTTCTAATGCTTTACAGCTGGGATACTTCTGAAAGTCACATAACATTTTTGAATTTCAACTTCCTTACCACAGTAGAATACAAATACATTTTTTTCGAGATAGCCTCATCCAAGAGAGGGCAGACAGCAGAAGCAAGAATTATAATCCTGCAGCCTGTGGAACAAAAATCACATTCACAGAAAGACAAGATGAAAAGGCAGAGGGCTATGTACCAGATGAAGTAACAAGACAAAACCCCAGAAAAACAACTAAATGAAGTGAAGATAGGCAACCATCCAGAAAAAATAATTCAGAATAATGATAGTGAAGATGATCCAAGACCTCAGAAAAAGAATGGAAGCAAAGACCAAGAAGATGCAAGAAATGTTTAACAAAGACCTAGAAGAAATAGGAACAAAAAAACAGAGATAAACAATACAATAACTGAAATGAAAACTACACTAGAAGGAATCAATAGCAGAATAACTGAGGCAGAAGAACGGATAAGTGACCTGGAAGACAGAATGGTGGAATTCACTGCCACAGAACAGAATACAGAAAAAAGAATGAAAAGAAATGAAGACTGCCTACGAGACCTCTAGGACAACATTAAATGCAAAAATATTTGCACTATAGGGCTCCCAGAAGGAGAAGAGAGAGAACGGACCCAAGAAAACATCTGAAGAGATTACAGTCGAAAACCTCCCTAACATGGGAAAGGAAAGAGCCACCCAAATCCAGGAAGTGCAGACAGTCCCATACAGGATAAATCCAAGGAGAAACACATCGAGATACCCAGAAAACAAATTGGCAAAAATTAAAGACAAAGAAAAATTATTGAAAGCAGCAAGGGAAAAACAACAAATAACATACAAGGGAACTCCCATAAGGTTAACAGCTGATTTCTCAGCAGTAGCTCTACAAGCCAGAAGGGACTGGCATGATAAAGTGATGAAAGGGAAAAACCTACAACCAAGATTACTCTACCCAGCAAGGACCTCATTCAGATTTGTTGGAGAAATCAAAAGCTTTACAGAAAAGCAAAAGCTAAGAGAATTCAGCACCACCAAACCAGCTTTACAACAAATGCTAAAGGAACTTCTCTAAGTGAGAAACACAAGAGAAGAAAAGGACCTACAAAACCAAACCCAAAACAATTAAGAAAATGGACATAGGAACATACATATCGATAATTACCTTAAACGTGAATGGATTAAATGCTCCAACCGAAAGACACAGGCTTGCTGAATGGATACAAAAACAAGACCCATATATATGCTGTCTACAAGAGACCCACTTCAAACCTAGGGACACATAGACTGAAAGTGAGGGGATGGAAAAAGATATTCTATGCAAATGGAAACCAAAAGAAGCTGGAGTAGCAATACTCATATCAGATAAAATAGACTTTAAAATAAAGAAACTGCTAACAGCTATAAAAGAAGAAATTGACAGTAATGGAATAATAGTGGGGGACTTTAACACCTCACTTACACCAATGGACAGATCATCCAAAATGAAAATAAATAAGCAAACAGAAGCTTTAAACGACACAATAGACCAGATAGATTTAATTGATATTTATATGACATCCCATCCAAAAAACAGCAGATTACACTCTCTTCTCAAGTGCACAGGGAACATCCTCCTGGATAGATCACATGTTGGGTCACAAATCAAGCCTCAGTAAATTTAAGAAAATTGAAACTATATCAAGCATCTTTTCTGACAGCAACGCTATGAGATTAGAAATCAATTACAGGGAAAAAAACATAAAAAACACACAAACATGGAGGCTACACAGTACGTCACTAAATAACCAAGAGATCACTGAAGAAATCAAAGAGGAAATCAAAAAATACCTACAGACAAATGACAATGAAAACACGATGATCCAAAATCTATGGGATGCAGCAAAAGCAGTTCTAAGAGGGAAGCCTATAGCTATACAAGCCTACCTCAAGAAACAAGAAAAATCTCAAATAAACAGTCTAACCTTACACCTGAAGGAACTAGAGAAAGAAGAACAAACAAAACCCGAAGTTAGCAGAAGGAAAGAAATCATAAAGATCAGAGCAGAAATAAATGAAATAGAAACAAAGAAAACAATAGCAAAGATCAATAAAACTAAAAGAAATGGTACAGATGAACCAGTTTTCAGGGCAGAAATTGAGACACAGATGTAGAGAAGAAATGGGGGAAAGCAGCGGGGGCATGGGGGTGGTGTTGTGATGAATTGGGCGATTGGGATTGACATGTATACACTGATGTGTATAAAATTGATGATTAATAAGAAACTGCTGTATAAAAAAATAAAAAGTAAAAAAATACATTTTTTTCTTTTTTTATTATAGTTGATTTACAATGTTTGTGTTACTTTCAGGTGTACATTATAGTGATTCAGTTATTTTTTTCTGATTATATCCCATTATAGGTTATTACAAGATACTGAATATAATTCTCCATGTGATACAGTAAATCCATGTTGCTTATCTACTTTACATACAGTAGTTCATATCTGTTAATCCCATACTCCTAATTTATCCCTCCCTGTCTCCCTGTCCTCTTTTGTAACCGTGAGTTTGTTTTCTATGTCTGTGATGTCTGTGAGTAAATTTCTGTTTTGTGAATAAGCTCATTTGCATCCGTTTTTCAGATTCCACATATAAGTGATATTGTATGGTATTTGCCTTCTCTCTCCAACTTTCTTCACTTAATATAGTAATCTCTAAGTCCATCCATGTTGCTGCAAATGACAATATTTATTCTTTTCTATGGCTGAATAATATTCCATTGTGTGTGTGTATATAAATATACACCACACCACATACACCACATCTTCTTAAGCCAATCATCTGTTGATGGGCATTTGGGTTATTTCCATGTCTTGGCTAATGTAAATACTGCTGCTATGAACATTGGGATGCATGTATCTTTTCTAATTCGAGTTTTCATTTTTTCTGGATATATACCCAGGAGTGGGATTGATGGATCATATGGTATCTCTATTTTTAGTTTTTAAAAGAAGCCCCATACTTTTCCAAAGTGTGTGCACCAATTTACATTCCCACCAACAGTATATGAGAGGTCCCTGTTCTCCACATCTTCTCCAGCCATCTATTTTTTGTAGACTTTTTTTTTTTTTCCTGTGGTACGCGGGCCTCTCACTGTTGTGGCCTCTCCAGTTGCGTAGGGCAGGCTCCGGACGCGCAGGCTCAGTGGCCATGGCTCATAGGCCCAGCCGCTCCGTGGCATGTGGGATCTTCCCAGACCGGGACACGAAGCCGCGTCCCCTGCATCGGCAGGCGGACTCTCAACCACTGCGCCACCAGGGAAGCCCTATTTTTTGTAGACTTTTTGATGATAGCTTTCTGTCACAATGAGGTATTACCTTACACCGGTGTGAGGTGATACCTCATTGTGGTTTTGACTTGCATTTCTCTAATAATTAGTGGTTTTGAGCATCTTTTCATGTGCCTGTTGGCCATCTGGATGTCTTGTTTGGAAAAATGTCTCTTTAGATCTTCTGCCCATTTTTAAATTGGGTTGTTGGTTTTCTCAATATTGAATTGTAAAAATAAAGTATTGCTGTGACTAAAAATTATATTATGAAAATGCCAAATCAGTACTTATTACAAAATTAAATTCAAAATGATTGGTGAATTGAATAAAATCCAATTCTATAAAATATTTCAGGTTATCAATAAGGAAAATAAGATTTTAATCAAGAAAATTAATGGATTTCTTAAATACAGGAGGTCAGAACACACCAAATTAATCAAAGGCAAAGAACAGTATTTATCAAGGTACTTACTTTCACTGTCATTAATAGAATATTAAAAAAATTACGTGCATTTATGCACAAGAGACATAATGAAAAGCATACTTTAAAACATACTAGGCATCTATGTTATATTTTATTGCTACATGTTCAGAGTTCTTATCTCTTCTAAGCAGTGTTCCACCAGAGTGTCAAAATCACATACTACTTGAATTAAAGAGCTATTTTTTATGACATATTTTTTTCATTAAGAACCTACTGTCTGCATTGCCCGGGCAAAGGGTTATGAGGAATACAGATATATAAGAAATGTAAGATGAATCATGCTTATGAAAAAATAGCATGGCTTTCTGACTTGATCAATAGATTCAACGTAATCCTAATCAAAATCTCAGCAAGTTATTTTGTGAATATTGACGAGCTGCTTCTAAAGCTTATATGGAGAAGCAAAAGACCCAGAATAGCCAACACAATAATGAAGGTGAAGAACAAAGTTGGAGGACAAACGTTACCCTATTTCAAGACCTACTATAAAGCCATAGTAATCAAGACAGTGTGATACTGACCAAAGAATAAACAAATAGATCAATGGGAGAGAATAGGGAGTCCAGAAATAGACCCCATAAATATAGCCAACTGATATTTTACAAGGAAGCAAAGGCAATACAATGGAGCAAAGGTAGTATTTTCAACAAATGGGGCTAGAACAACTGGACATCCACATGACAAAAAAAAAAAATGAATATAGGCAGAGAATTTAAACCCTCACAAAAATTAAGTGAAAATGGATCACAGACCTAAATGTAAAATGCAAAACTATAAAACTAAAGGATAAGCACAAGAGAAAACCTAGATGACTATGGACACGGCAAGGCCTTTTTAGATACAACACAAAAGGCACGAGCTATGAAAAAGAATTTTTTAAAGCAGAACTTAATTAAAATTTTAAAATTCTGGGAAAGACAAGGTCAAGAGAACAAGAAAAGCCACATACTGGAAGAAAATATTTACAAAAGACATGTCTGATAAATGACTGTTATCCAAAATATATAAAGAACACTTGAAACTCAACACTAAGAAAAAAATTCAACTAAAAAATGAGCCAAAGACCTTAACATACATCTCACCAAAGAAGTTATATAGATGGCAAATAAGCACATGAGAAGATGTTCCACACCCTATGTCATTTGGGAAATACAAATTAAAACAATGATGAGACATCACTATGCACCTATTAGAATAGCCAAGTCCAGAACGCTAACACCACCAAAGCTGACCCAAGATTCAGGGAAAAGGGTGTGGTCTATTCTTTGATTCCTCTTTCATTCTTTCTTACTGCCCATAATGTCATGGGTGAAAGAGAGGGAAAGAGTTTCTGTTTTTGTTGATTGTTTCTTGTTTCTTCTTCCCTGCTTAATTCACCTTACTAGTTCACAGTAACTGGCCATCAGTACCTGGTGTGTGATAGGTATTCAAGTTCACATTCTCTCATAGTCATTATGTGGATTCTTTGCGGGGTCTTTGAGGACCTATGACGTAGGTATCTATTTTTCAACAGACTATTCTGTCTCTCATCTGGATTATTTGGAAGGGCACATTCAGGATGTCTCCAGCGTAACTAGCTTTCATGGTATCCACTTGTCCTATGGAAAATGTCCCTCTGTTTACCATTCTGAACTGAACTGTAGTGGTACAGACAGACTCACTATTGCTTACAATTAAGGGCTACTTCCAGTAGTCTCTACCCAAAGAATTCTCTAAACTGAATTCTCTAGGTATTTATTTGTGTCTCTTAATCCAAAGAGCACATATCAATCTCTTCCTAGACAATTTTCCAAAGATGTCACACAGAGAAGACCTACAGGGCTCTACTCATTATAATCAAGCTGTGTAGTGAGAGACCAATCATCCACTTTGCAGCCATTCCCAATTTTTCTGAGTAGTAATCTCGAAAGACTCCTTACTTAGCTTTGGAAGAATGTAAATAAATATTAATATATCCATTAATTTCTTCAAATTCCTAATCTCCTCATATATAGCCTAATTGGGATACTGGATATAAAAGTTATAAAACTCTTATGCTATATACTAATAAATTATGGAAGCTATATCAGAAAAAAATTGTATTATATTTATAATGTGGAGGTACACTAATATTATCTTGTGTTGAATTTGAAGTTTCACCTAAAAATCTGAAATCTCAAGAAAATTTCCATTCTATAGTTTGTATTTTGGTTGAGGGATAAGAATATCAAGGAGTGGAGGCTTCCCTGGTGGCGCAGTGGTTGAGTGTCTGCCTGCCGATGCAGGGGACATGGGTTCGTGCCCCGGTCTGGGAAGATCCCACATGCCGTGGAGCAGCTGGACCCGTGAGCCATGGGCACTGAGCCTGCGCGCCCGGAACCTGTGCTCCACAATGGGAGAGGCCACAACAGTGATAGGCCCATGTACCGCAAAAAAAAAAAAAAAAAACTTAGCTGAAATTATGTTGTTTTTCTCTAGTGCACCTAATATATTCCAGATTCAAGTTTTCAAAAAAAAGCACAAACCACTGCCAATTTGTCTGGCTTTGTTCTTTACCCTGGTCTGAGAGTGCTATATTCTTTCTTGTGTGATTCTTTCCTTTTTTTCCCAAAATAATTACTACAGATCTTATCAGCAGTACATCTTTCTGCACTGCCTGGGATTGAGGCATTGTCTTAGTCCATTTATGCTGCTATAAGAAAAATACCATAGACTGGGTGGTTTATAAACAACAGAAATTTAATTCTCAAAATTCTGAAAGCTGAGAAGTCCAAGATCAAGGCACCAGCCGATTCAGTGTCTGGTGAGAGCATGCTTCCTGATTTACAGATGGTTATCTTCTTGTTTTTTCCTCACATGACAGAAAGGATAAGGGAGCTGTCCAGTATCTCTTTTATAAGGGAACTAATCTCATTCATGAGGGCTCTACCCTCATGACCTAATCACCTACCAAAGGGCCCCCACATCCAAATACCATCACATTGAAGGGTTAGGATTTCAACATATGAGTTTTAAGGAGACACAAACATCCAGTCTATGGAAGGTATCTTTCACTCTGGTTTTTTATAGAGAAACAACTTCCATTTAGACCTTACATGAAAAAGCTTTCCCCTCTCTGGCAGAAATTACTTCCTTTCTGACACTCTCTAAGGATTTCTTTTCAATACATCCTCCTCATTTCATTCATTTGAGCTTCCTTAATTAGTAAATCCATGCTTGCTGTTTTTTTAATTACTCAAGAATTTTATAATTCAGTTTATAAGATATGAAAACATGTGGAATCTGTAACAGATCCCATAAACTGTAATAATTTGCCACTCCTTCCTACCTACACAATCTTTCTCAATATGACTTTGAAGTTCGTTTCATCAAAAGATGGTATCCATTTCTTCAATCCTTGAATCTGGTTAGGTTTGTCACTTGTTCTGGCCATTAGAATTCTGCAGAAATGCTGTGCCAGTTCTGAGTCTAGGAACCGTGAGGCTGTGCATACATCCACACTCTCTCTTAAAAACCTGCTGCCCCGGTTAGCCAGCTTTGTGATAAGATATGGTAGTCCAGTCAACCCCATATCCCCAGATGACAGCAAGCAATCGTCAGAGTGGAAATGAGGTCATCTTAGACCAACAAGCCCAGCAATAGCCTGGCAGTTGACTATTAATGAATGACTGAGCCTTGCTGAGACCAGAAGTGCATAAAGCTCAAACTGCCAAATCATAAATCCAGGTCTCAAAATCCTCTTTGCACTCTAACCCAATGCAAATAATTACAATATTTTTGGACGGGATAAATGTAGACCTGCTTTTCTACCTAGAAATCAAAGTTAATAAGCTCAAACTAAAATATTTTAAAACTCTGACTTATTTATGAATTATCCATGCCCAAGCACCCCATCACAGTCTTTACTCCACATTTCCCCTAGAATAGTTCAAGGAAATATCAACAATTATTGATCAAATATCCAGGAGGTAATTATTAAGTTCCTCCAGGAAGTAGAACGACAAGCAAAAAGAAAATGATCAAATTACTTTAGTTCAATTTGATTACTTACTTTACTAAATGAGTAGGAAATAGAAAAATTTAAATATAGATATTTGTGATAACTGTGCAAAGGTAGAAATAAATGGGCAGGTCAGAAATGTAAATGCATAGTCATAATTGAATGGCCTTGGATGGTAAACTACATTCAATTGTGAAACAAGAGAAAAGAATTTAAAGCATATACCAAATGTTGTAAATTAATTTCTGAAGAATTTTTCTAAAAGAAGCAATGTGGGCAAGAGGAAATATACAGTGTGATTTGCTCCACGTACTCATGATAGAAACATGGCAAACCTGGTCCAGGAGGGCGGGGGTCTTTGGTTGTTTTGTTCACTGTGTATCCCCAGGGTCCATAATAGTTTCTTCAATGTAGTGGGAATTCAAGAAATAATTGTTGAGTAAATGAATTAATTAATATGCTCCTGTCTCTTTTATTTTCCAAATTAATTACTAATTTATCCCTGGCCTAGTGTCAGAAAGTCCGGTAATTCACTCCCGAAGTCATGTTCCTCTAAACTGCCCAGGAACTCAAGAAGGCAGGCCTGATTCCAAAGGTCAAGTGGAGAAAGAACAGGATGGTTGGTCCTCCTAGTCACTGCCTCTTGCGGCATGCAGTGCAGTAGTAAAGGACTCAAGTCAATCCTCTATAACTGGCAAACCTTTGCTCAGCCAACTCCCTGTCCATAAATGGGCTCACAGATCACACTCTCCCTTCATATTATGACTTTTTTAGCTCTTGCTCTGTAAGCACGGCCACTTGCCACTTTCTAATTGCAACAGTGGGCTGTATGGGAGCCACTAAAAATAGCAGCAGCAGGATGTGCAGACACCAGACCTACCCAATAGACCCTTAGACTCTTGGAGTAAGCCCAGTTCACCTGCTCAGGCTCCCTCTGAATTCATTACAATTTATTACACCAGGTTTATTCACCTTCCTTGCCACTGGGTCTTAAAGGTAACTCTCTTGATTCACTTATTAAGTGACTTTTGTCTCAGAAAATTGGGGTATTAGTAGCTGGGTCTTACTCTCTTCTTGCTCAAGAAAGCATTTTATACAGAAAATCTACTTTTTTACCTAGTGACTGTCTCTGTGCACCAAGGGATGCTTAAGTTTCTGTTCAGCAAATAAAGACTTTGTTCCCCTTATTTCTCCAGGTTAATGGGTGCCTCTTAAACCTACCTAATTAAAAGTGATCATTCAAGAGATTCTTTGCAGGATGAATAATATCAGGTGTAATCTGATGAATCTGAGTGTTCACCCTAATGTCTAAGCATAAATGACAGGGGTTGGGGTGATAGGGTGCTGCTAAAACTTTAACAAGCACCTCTCAAAAAAATATATATATATATGTTCCTGATTTGTGGCATTTATTGATTTCCACAATGCAAATACTTCCATCATGGCCTGCCAACATGACACCACAGAAAGAGAGTTGTCAAGAGATGTGGACAATCAGCTTTCTCTCCAGTACAAGCCAACTTCAGCACACCTGTTTGGAGGAATGAGCAATGTAGAGAGAAGGAATGCCAGCAGCTTCTCTAAGAAAAATTACCAATGGTACTTGAAATTATAATTCGAGGGGAGGCATGTTAAAAGCATCCCAATTATTTATATGGACATGAAGTTCATATCTTCCTAGAGTAGAACATCTTTCTTTATAAAAAGAAGAAGGCTGGTGGTTCATGTTACCTTTACAAAATTTTTCCAAAGTTGCAAAATACCTTGGAAAATGATGACTAGCATGGCCTTGCTTCCAACATTAAAATCAGAACTTTTCATTGCCTTTTCAAATAAGCTGAGCAAGACAATTTGAAGAAAGAAAAAATTTTTAATTATTTTTCTTGCTTATGTTTAATATTTTAACATGTGTTGGTTTTTTTTTTTTTGTGGTACGTGTGCCTCTCACTGTTGTGACCTCCCCCGTTGCGGAGCACAGGCTCCGGACGCGCAGGCTCAGTGGCCATGGCTCACGGGCCCAGCCGCTCCGCGGCATGTGGGATCCTCCCAGACCGGGGCACGATCACGCGTCCCCTGCATCGGCAGGTGGACCCTCAAACACTGCGCCACCAGGGAAGCCCTAACATGTGTTTTAAATACTTACATATGTATTGTATTATACTTTAGCAATAAAATATAATATTTAAATCATAATTAGGGGAATACCTATCTATATAATATCTTAGAATGAAGTCCTATTTAAATTTATTGCTCTACTTCCTTTGCATCTGTACCTTTCACACAAGTTTCCAGGAGTACATTATTTATGATAGCAAGAGACTTCCTAAATTGCATTACAAAGGCAGGGTAGTTAGTGGAGGCAGCCTTCATAATGTGAAGATCTGTAAGAACACAGCAAAGTTGAGATGTAAACTGAAGTTTAGGAGAAGGCTCTAGTTTCTAAGTTGGATGGACAAGAGAAAAGGGAAAGAAAGTGGAAAGAAATCAGTATTTTTTAACTAAAAAATGCTGGGCACTAGTTAAGGTTTTTTAATCTCATTTAATCTTCATTACAGCTCTTTGAGTTAGGTGCAATTGATCTTATTTTACAGATTAGATAACTCAATTTTATAAGAGTATCTACGATCACATAGCAGGCAATGATGGAGTAAGGGTGTGAGTGTTTGCAAAGCCAATGTTCTTTCCAATCCACAGTGCTGCTTCAAGAGAGAAGATGAAACCTTATACACAGAGAATGGAGTAACAGAAAGCTATCAAGGTGGTAAACGAGGAAAGACCCTACAATGTGGGAACTTGGTTTGGTTATAAGACAGAAACCCAGAGTTTTAACTGGATCAAAAATGTAGCACCAGTACAGAAACAAGAGTTCTTAATGCTAAGTCACCTGACTTTTAAATGTGATAGAATTCCCTGAAACGTCTCCTTACCTAAAACCAAAACTGTCCCCAGAACCTTGGCAGAACTTTGAAAAGAGATGTAGATAGTAGTTAAAACGTTGTGGGAGTGTAGAGAAGCAAAGTGCTGTATCAGAGCATAGGCAGGTTGGTTGTTGCCCCACATCTTCTTCCAATTCGGTTATTCCAATTTTTTTTATTATTCCTGATTCCATAGGCATTGGGGAAGTGGCCTGTGATATAGCCAGCACTATGTCAAGTGGTGCTGAGAAAATATACATAGAATCAAAACGTAAGACATTCATAGAATAAAATATAGCCTCTGTTCCAAGGAATGCTTAAACCCAATACAAGAAAAAGACTCATGCATACAAAATGATCAGACTTGAAAAATATACTTCCATAATCATTTTTTATAATTAGAAAATAATTTTAAGGTAAACAATAAAATACCATGTATAGCTAACTGAAGTGGAAATAATAAGGTACCAAAGCTTACAGAACAGACTCTAAGTCTCTGGGGAGCCAGATCAACAACGAACCAGATCGTTCTAGGGCTGGATACATTGAAAGGTTTTAAATGAATGACAGAAAATCATATTAATATTCCAAATAATTTAAACCAAATCTAGGGGCTTCCCTGGTGGCACAGTGGTTAAGAATCCACCTGCCAATGCAGGGGACATGGGCTCAAGCCCTGGTCCAGGAAGATCCCACATGCCACAGAGCAACTAAGCCCATGGGCCACAACTACTGAAGCCCAGGTGCCACAGCTACTGAAGCCCGCACATCTAGATCCCATGCTCCGCAACAAAAGAAGCCACCGCAATGAGAAGCCCGCGCACCACAATGAGGAGTAGCCCTCACTCACTGCAGCTAGAGAAAGCCTGTGCATAGCAATGAAGACCCAACACAGCCAAAAGTAAATTAATTAACTTAAAAAAAAAAAAACAAATCTAATAAAAAGTTATGTAACTTGTTTAAAGCTGAGCTAAAATATTATGATCACATTTTTGGCTTTGGTGTATAATGCCATTTTAAACTAGAAAAAGGTTATAAACCTTTGAAATAAAATTCAAAATTTCTCATTTTTACTACTAAATTTTAGGTGCACCACCGTTCACTTATTTTCTTTGCAATCATGAGCATCTAACATTGCTCAAATAATTTGCTCTTTATTTTTTATAAAAATGATGTTAATGCTTAATTAGTTTTCAAAATCCTTTCACACATTAACCTGATGCTTTTTACTAAAAGCCAGAACTTAGGAAAGGTACCCAACCCCTCAGGCTTATGTCTCCTACCCTACTCTGAACAAAAGGGGTGACAACAAAAGGCAGAGATTACTGTGGAGATTAACTACATCTTATAGATTAAAGTTCTCACCTTTCACACAGTAGGTAATTAATAAACAGTAGTTGACTCTAAATCTGAATTATCAGGACTCCACTGTTGGAGCTGAGGCCTTAATTGGCTCAGTTTCCCAGCTTCTTTTCCAAAGCCCCTTTCTCTACAGCACACTTGTCTGACACTCATGTACCAAGAAAGCACTGCTCCTCACATAGCTGCTCAGTATAAGGTAGGATCCCCAAATGCAAATGTGAAGAGGGGACAGGCAAATAATGCTTAAAAATCTTCTCTAATTTTCAAACTGAAGTGGAATATTAAATTGTTTTAATTTGCATTTATTTGATTTCTAAGATAGTTGGTCATTTTTCAAGAATTCACTAATCATTTGTACTTCCTACTTGGGGAATTATCAAGGTTAGCTTTTTAATTGTGAAGGAAGTACAATAATTTAATAACAGTACTGAACAGAAGTACTTCAAGGAAAGTCATAAGAATAGATTCTTGAAGGAAGCTTGGGATTTGAATGTGCAGAGAAGATAGTGGAAAATACACTATTTTAATTTTTTTTCCTTTCCTGTTCTTTGTTTTCATGGTATCTGCCTTAGTAAGTTTCCTTATTTCCACTTCTCTTTTCTTCCATAGGTAACTAGACTGTCTTCTATTTGTAGGCTAATATTTTTTGGACTTTATTAAGATGCATTGTAATTGCAATCTCTTTAATTGCTTTCTAATTGGTTCCTTCCTCCCTTTGGTGTATTTTTCATGCATTATTAAATTCCAGCTGGCTTTCCGGAACTCATTTCACATTCCTTCCAGACAGCTCTTCCCAAGTTAAGCTGTGTGTCTCCTGGTCGCTTGGTCACCCAGGAAAGAGAGAGCAGTGGGGGAACTGAGAGGATCACTGGAACCCATGTGCTTCCTGCTATAACAAAAAATGACAGCAACAATATCAAGCATTCCAATCCTTCACTGTCATTCACAAGTACCTTAAACCAGGAGCAACTCATTCAGTAAGTTTCTTAAAGCAGGCGTTATTATTCCCATTCATCAGGAGAGGCATCTAAGGATGGAGGAGGTTAAATTTCTTTCCCAGAGTTGAAAAGCTGCTTTGGGACTCACACTTAAGTCTCCTGACTCTAAGTCCTGTGCTTATCCCATCATCACTCGCTGCTTGTGTATAAAACCAAATGGCAGTCTTATACCCAATTAACCTCATTAGCTCTTCTACAAATTGCTCAAGAAATTAATTTTCTCTTCCATCCATGAAGTCCTTTAATAGGGAAAATGGATCATGGAAGGATTAAGTCATCTGAAGTCAGAAGGTCTGATTTTGAGTCCAACCCCAGCTGGGGAAATTTCCTAACCCATCTGATCTTCAGTTTCCCCATCTGTAAAGCTAATTCTCAGATTTATCAAGTCTCCAATGTATGTGAGTTATTTTTATAAGGATGGTACTGCTAAGAGGTAAGAGGTCATCGGGCTATATGACTTTTAAGGTCCAATGCCCATCAAAGATTTTATTAATCTCCATATATCTTAAAACGGCATGCCAGCAGATGCTTTAATGACTTAATGCCTGAGATACTTTCTGAAAAAAAACGTAGAGTTAAAAAACTAATAAGAATCTCAAGCCAGCCAACAAAGCAATCAAGATCCATTCTGGAGCTCTGGGGAATTTCAAATTCTTAGTTCACTTATTTATTGTATTCAAACATATATTAGTACATATTATTATTAATCAGTCAAAAATGCCATTAAACCCTTGTAGCCCAGAATTAACAATAGAATTCTAAGACTAATCCAAAACAACTGTGAATCTATTAGTAATTCTTAATTTTGCCAAGTCATGAATTTGAATTACACATATGCTCACCCTATTGTCAGAGCAAGTTACTTAGGTAGTGTGTTTAATCCCATCCTCATCTAAAATCAACTTTGTTGTTGTTTTTTCATATGTAGATAAGTAGCTTCTTTATAAGGCAAACAATATTCTAAACTGGTATTGAAAAATTTACAATACTCTAAGAAGATATCTGGTGCAAATGTGAATAGTTCTTTCTGTTTATTGAGTAAATTTTACCACTGCCTTTTGCATTATAAGGAATAGAAAAGAAATGGGAAGCCATGCCTAGACTAACAAATATGGAGGATCCATCTAGAAATGCTACAATGTTTCTTATCAGGAAGGAGGTTAGTGATAGTTATCTATCCCCCTAGAGGAAAGATAAATGTACTGGAAGCTCAACTGTAAATCTGCCTCTTAATCTTGAAATTCACTCAATAATTCCACCTTCCATGCTTCCCCGTGTCTCTCGTTGAAAGATTCTCTCTCTGTACAATTTTCACTTGTTTCTCTTAAAACCATTTCTCCACTGTTTAAAAGAAATGCTCTGAGTTCATCTCTCTTTACAGGCATTATACCTATCTCACCCTTAATTAGAAGGCTATGCCTCACCTGAGGACTTAAACTTTGTGTTCCCTAGAGGAAATGACTGAATCACTTCTTATCAAACACACACAGGTTTAGGAGGGGTTTGGTACTCTCCTGATTTCCCATTGACATTTCCAGATCATTGTTATTCCACCTTTCAGTCAAAACTCATCATCCTTTGAAACTAAAGACATCTCACCTCTTCCTTTACTCACTACTATCAACTTCCACCATCTTAAGAATTCTCCTTTACTCAATGAAGTCTCTAGATTCTGTGCTACAGTTTTCCTTTCTATACCAGCTCTTGCTTTCATCCCTGGAGACAAAATGCATGTAACCGGATCATAAAAACTGCAGCTTTAACCTTAAGCCTCCTTCACTCCTATGTCTTCACCTCTTTTGAACTTCAGCCCCTAATGCAGAGGGACATGCAAAAAATAACATCATCTGCAGATCTGTTCCATCTTAGAAGCCAACCTGATTTGATACTCTACGGTGAGCATGACCTCTCCAATGTCCTTACTTCTCCTTTCCCTATACTTGCAACTCAGAGAGACGTCCAGTCTATTGACTCTGCCCTTTTCTACCCATTGGTCTCCTCCCCAGACATCCTTCCTTTCCTGTTGATCCTGGACCCCATAAGATTTTATTTCAACTATCTTCACATGCACCTACATTTTCTTAAACCTCTAACTTTCTGTTATTCAAAAACCTTCACTCTGGATCCCTATTACAACTTATCTTTGTGCTGCCATTTGTTTTTTAAAAGTAAATGGATCATTTGTCCTGTATAATATCCCATATTCTTGATTTAGCTAATTGCTTTCCCATGGTTTTTAACTTTTTCCTTTATCTCTCACATTCCACTAATAGTTAGATCTACAAAGTTGGTTGGATTCAGTTTGTTTGCAAGAATACCTCATACCTTATAAATATATTGTACACTTTCTATTGTATAATGTTAGGAAGAACATCATGTTCTTTTATTTTAGATGTGTTAAAATTGATTATTAGGCTCAGGCATTGTCAGTATGATCTATCCATTATGAAGTTTCCTTCACATACTAGTTTTAATACTCATTGATAATCTTTGCATAGAATTGTTTTTTCCCATTGGGGATTTCAAATGGTAATTTTCTAAATTCAACATTCTTATACATTTATTAGCAACAGTTATTCTAAAAATAATCCATCCTCACCTTTTCACTGCCCTAAAATAACACTCACGCAGGTGAACAAGACAAATATTTCCTTTTTTTATTTTTATTTTTTTACTTATTTTCAGACTAATTTAAGTTGGTGTCAAAATAACCTCTAAATATAAACAATTTTTTTCCTTTGTGAATTTTATTACAGACTCAGAGATTTTTCTAGGATTGATATGTTTTAATACTTTACCATCATTATTCTTTCTGATGTTTAAATTCCCATGTTTAGCCAGTGGGAGCCCCTTTAAATAAATCCTGGATGCCTTTCAAACATCCCTAGGATATTCTGAGAGCTTCTTTATATTCTGGAACAATAAGAGGTTACAGGCTCATTGTGTAGATTTCCTGCCGTAGACCCAAATCCTCATTCCTGGTTTCTTGCATGGAATATAGTGTTTAGAGAGTACAAACAAGCACTATTGGTGATCTTTGCTAGCTGAGATTTCTATTAATTGTAAGCCTTTTTTTTTTTTTTGCAGACAAAGCTAAGAAATAAGCATTTAATAGAAAAACAATGAATTTATGCTGATATTTCCAATTCAGGTGTAAAATTATAGAAACTTTTCTGGAATTATTTTTTATGTTTGTATTTTTAAAAAAATCTTACATTGGAGGTGGAGTCAAGATGGCAGTGTGGGAAAATGCTGAGTGAGCATCTCCCCACAATTAGGGTGCCTGCCAGCGGCTGGCAGAGGACACAGATGCCAATGAGATGGAAGGAACCCCCAAGTGAACCACCACCCCACGTGGCTTGTAGGACCTTGGTTCACAAGCTGGAGATCAGGCCGAAGCTCCTGTCGTGAGAGCTCCAAGTCCAAACCACTGGACTAACAGAGAATCTCAGACCCCAGGGAGTATTCATTGGAGTGAGGTCATACAGAGGTCCTCATCTCAGCACCAAGACCCAGCTCTACCCAACAGCCTATAAACTCCCATGTTGGAAGCCTCAAGCCAAACAACCAGTAAGACAGGAACACAATCCCACTCATAAAAAAATTTTTTTTCATTAAAAAATGAGACAGCAAAAAATGTCATAGATGAAGGAGCAAGGCAAAAACCTACAAGACCAAATGAATGAAGAGGAAGTAGGAAATCTTGCTGAAAAAGAATTCAGGCTAATGATAGTAAAGATGATCCAGAATCTCAGAAATAGAATGGAGGCACGGATTGAGAAAATACAGGAAATGTTTAACAAAGATCTAGAAGAACTAAAGAACAAACAGAGATGAACAACACAATAACTGAAATTTAAAATATAAATTTTAATCAGAATCAATAACAGAATAACTGAGACAGAAGAACGAATAAGTGAGCTGGAAGACAAGATGGTGGAAATAACTGCCAAGGAGCAGAATAAAGAAAAAAGAATGAAAAGAATTGAAGATACTCTCAGAGACCTCTGGGACAACACTAAGTGCACCAACATTTGAATTATATGGTCCCAGAAGAAGAAGAGAAAAAGAAAGGGTCTGAGAAAATATTTGAAGAGATTATAGATGAAAACTTCCCTAACATGGGGAAGGAAATAGTCAGCCAAGTCCAGGAAGCACAGAGAGTCCCATACAGGATAAAACCTAGGAAAAACATACCAAGACACATATTAATCAAACTAACAAAAACCAGCGTTACAACAAATGCTAAAGAAACTTCTCTAGGCAAGAAACACAAGACAGGAAAAAGACCCACAAACACAAACCCCAAACAATTAAGAAAATGGTAATAGGAACAAACATATTGATAATAAGCTTGAATGTAAATGGATTAAATGCACCAACCAAAAGACACAGACTGGCTGAACGGATACAAAAACAAGACACATATATATGTTGTCTACAAGAGACCCAATTCAGACCTAGGAACACATACAGCCTGAAAGTGAAGGGATGGAAAAAGATATTCCATGCAAATGGAAATCAAAAGGAAGCTGGAGTAGCAATACTCGTACCAGATAAAATAGACTTTAAAATAAAGACTGTTAAGGAGGAACATTACATAATGATCAAAGGATCAATCCAAGAAGAAGATATAACAATTATAAATGTTTATGCACCCAACATAGGAGCATCTCAATACATAAGGCAAATTCTAACAACCATGAAAGAAGAAATCAACAGTAACACAATAATAGTAGGGGACTTTAACACCCCACTTACACCAAACAGAAAATAAATCAAAACAGATCATCCAAACAGAAAATAAATAAGGAAACACAAGCTTTAAATGACACAATAGACCATAGAGATTTAATTGACATTTATAGAACATTCCACCCAAAAGTGGCAGAACACACGTTCTTCTCAAGTGCACATGGAATATTCTCCAGGATAGATCACATCTTGGGTCACAGATCAAGCCTCAGAAAATTTAAGAAAATTGAAATTGTATCAAGCATCTTTTCTGACCACAATGTTATGAGACTGGAAATCAATTACAGGGAAAAAACTGTAGATAAAACAAATACATGGAGGCTAAACAGTACACTACTAAATAACCACCAGATCACTGAAGAAATCAAAGAAGAAATTAAAAAATACATAGAAACAAATGATAATGAAAACACAATGGCCCAAAACCTATGGGACACAGCAAAAGCAGTTCTAAGAGGGAAGTTTATGCCAATTCAATCTCACCTCAAGAACAAGAAAAATCTCAAATAAACAGTCTAACCCTACACTTAAAACTACTAAGAAAGAAAAACAAAGAAAACGCAAAGTCAGTACAAGGAAAGAAATCATAAAGGTCAGAGCAGAAATAAATGAAATAATAGGAAGGGTGGGAGGGAGACACAACAGGGAGGGGATACGGGGATGTATGTATACATATAGCTGATTCACTCTGTTATACAGCAGAAACTAACACAACATTGTAAAGCAATTATACTCCAATAAAGATGTGAAAATAAATAAATTAATTAATTAATTAAATGTAACATAAAAGAAAATGTAATAATCATTCTCAGTTCACAGGCAGTACAAAAAGAGGCCAAATGCTGGATCTGGTCCAAGAGTTGTAGCTTACTAACCCCTATGTTACTGTATACCTGTTACAATTCTAAGGATCTATAAATATTAAATCATTCTATCAATCGTAAATAAATAAATAAAATGAAATGGAAACAAAGAAAAATACAGCAAATATCAATAAAACTAAAAGCTGGTTCTTTGAGAAGATAAATAAAATTGATAAACCCTTAGCCAGATTCATCTAGAAAAAAAGGGAGAGGATGCAAACAATAAAATTAGAAATGAGAAAGGAGAAATCACAACTGACATCGCAGAATTACAAAGAATTATAAGAGACTACTACAAAAAACTATATGCCAATAAAATGGACAATCTGGAAGAAATGGACAAATTCTTGGAAAGGTACAACTTTCCAGGACTGAACCAGGAAGAATTAGAAAATATAAACAGACCTATCTCAAGTAATGAAATTGAAACTGTAATTAAAAATCTTCCAACAAACATAAGTCCAGGACCAGATGGCTTCACAGGCAAATTCTATCAAATATTTATAGAAGAGCTAACACCCACCTTCTCAAACTCTTCCAAAAAATTGCAGAGGGAGAAACACTCCCAAATTCATTCTACAAAGCCACCATCACCCTGATACCAAAAAAAAAAAAAAAAGAAACCACAAAAAAAAAATATTATAAAACAATATCACCGATTAACATAGATGCAAAAATCTTCAACAAAATACTAGCAAACAGTATCCAACAACAGATTAAAAGGATCATACACCATGACCAAGTGGGATTTATCCCAGGGATGCAAGGATTCTTCAATATACGCAAATCAATCAATGTGACACACCACATTAACAAATTAAGGAATAAAAACCATATGATCATCTCAATAGATGCAGAAAAAGCTTTTGACAAACTTCAACACCCATTTACGATAAAAAACTACCAGAAAACGGGCACAGAGGGAACCTACCTCAACATAATAAAGGCCATATATGACAAACCCACAGCAAGCATCATACTCAATGGTAAAACTGAAAACACTTCCACTAAGAACACGAATAAGACAAGGATGTCCACTCTGGCCACTCTTATTCAATATAGTTTTGGAAGTCCTAGCCATGGCAATCAGAGAAGAAAAAGAAATAAAAGGAATACAAATTGAAAAAAAAAAGTAAAACTGTCACTGTTTGCAGATGACATGATACTATACATAGAAATTCCTAAAGATGTCACCAGAAAACTACTAGAACTAATCAGTGAATTTGGTAAGGCTGCAGGATACAAAATTAATGCACAGTAATCTCCGGCATTCCTATACACCAACAATGTAAAATTGGAAACAGAAATTAAGGAAACAATCCCATTTATCACTGCAACAAAAAGAATAAAATACCTAGAAGTAAACCTGCCTAAGGAGGCGAAAGACTTGTACTCAGAAAATTATAAAACACTGAAGAGAGAAATCAGAGATGACATAAAGAGATGGAGAAATATACCATGTTCTTGGATTGGAAGAATCAATATTATGAAAATGACTATACTACCCAAAGCAATCTACAGATTCACTCCAATCCCTGTCAAACTACCAATGGCATTGTTTACAGAAATAGAACAAAAAATGTTACAATTCATATGAAAACATAAAAGACCCCAAATAGCCAAAGCAATCTTGAGAAAGAAAAACGGAGTTAGAGGAATCAGGCTCCCTGACTTCAAACTATACCACAAAGCTACAGTAATCAAGACAGTAAGGTATGGCACAAAAACAGAAATATAGATCAATGGTACAGGATAGAATGTCCAGAGATAAACTCACGCACATCTGGCCCCCAAATTTATGACAAAGGAGGCAAAAACATACAATGAAGAAAAGACAGGTTCTTCAATAAGTGGTGCTCAGAAAACTTGACAGCTATATGTAGAAGAATGAAATTAGAACAGTACCTAACACCATACACAAAAACAAACTCCAAATGGATTAAAGATGTAAATGTAAGGCCAGACACTATAAAACTCCTAGAGAAAAACATTGGAAAAACACTATTTGACATAAATTACAGCAAGATCTTCTTTGACCCACCTCCTAGAGTAATAGAAATAAAAACAAAAATGAACAAATGGGACTTAATTAAACTTAAAAGCTTTTACACAGCAAAGGAAACCATAAACAAGACAAAAAGACAACCTCAGAATGGGAGAAAATATTTGCAAATCAAACAACAGACATAGGATTAATCTCCAAAATATACAAACAGCTCATGGAGCTCAATATCAAAAAAACAAACAATCCAATTAAAAACTGGGCTGAAGACCTAAATAGACATTTCACCAAGGAAGACATACAGATGGCCAAGAGGCACATGAAAAGATTCTCAACATTACTTATTATTAGAGAAATACAAATCAAAAGTACAATAAGGTATCACCTCATGCCAGTCAGAATGGCCATTATCAAAAAATCTAGAAACAATAAATGCTGGAGAGGGTGTGGAGAAAAGGGAACCCTCTTGCACTGTTGGTGAGAATGTAAATTGATACAACCACTATGGAGAACAGTATGGAGGTTCCTTAAAAAACTAAAAATAGAACTACCATATGACCCAGCAATCCCACTACTAGGCATATACCCTGAGAAAACCATAATTCAAAAAGAGTCATGTACCACAATATTCATTGCAGCACTATTTACAATAGCCAGGACATGGAACCAACTTAGATGTCCATTGACATATGAATGGTTAAAGAAGATGTGGTGCCTATATACAATGGAATATTACTCAGCCATAAATAGAAGTGAAATTGAGTTATTTGTAGTGAGGTGGATGGACCTGGAGTCTGTCATACAGAGTGAAGTAAGTCAGAAAGTGAAAAACAAATACCATAGGCTAACACATATATATGGAATCTGAAAAAAAAAAATTGTACTGATGAACCTAGTTGCAGGACAGGAATAAAGATGTAGACGTAGAGAATGGACCTGAGGACACGGGTTGGGAGGGGGAGGCTGGGGCGAAGTGAGAGTAGCATCGACATATATACACTACCGAATGTAAAATAATTAGCTAGTGGGAAGCAGCAGCATAGCACAGGGAGACTGGCTCGGTGCTTTGTGATTACCTAGAGGGGTGGGATAAGGAAGGTGGGAGGGAGGCTCAACAGGGAGAGGATATGGGGACATATGTGTGCATATGATTGATTCACTTTGGTGTACAACAGAAACCAACACAGTATTGTGAAGCAATTATACTCCAATAAAGATAAGAAAAAAGATCTTACACTGAAAAACTTTGTTGCTAAGATATTAACAAAATTATTTACCACTTACTGCTTTATTACCAATAATAAAACTGCAAAAAGAGTTTAAAATTTCTTAGCAATTGCTTTCATACTTAGCATATTTCAAAATACATATTTTAGAATTATTTGAAATTACCTTTGTGTAAATAATTATGCAGCCCACTTGATAGATAATTTGGTTTAATTTTTCACCTTTGGAAATGGCTTACATTTTCATCTAATTTACTTTGTTTTAATTATGTAAAATATTTACATGTTTCAATGTGTATATCCACCACCATCCTCATTTCCTTTTTTATTTTTATTTATTTATTTATTTAAAATAGATCTTTATTGGAGTATAACTGCTTCACAATACTGTGTTAGTTTCTGTTGCACAACGAAGTGAATCAGCCATATGCATACACATGTCCCCATATCCCCTCCCTCTTGAGCCTCCCTTCCATCCTCCCTATCACATCCCTTTAGGTCATCGCAAAGCACCCAGCCAATCTCCCTGTGCTATTCTGCTGCTTCCCACCAGCCAACTATTTTACATTCGCTTGGGTCTGCATGTCGATGCTACTCTCACTTCGCCCCAGCCTCATCTTCCCACCCCAAGTCCATTCTCTACGTCTACATCTTTATTCCTGCCCTGCAACTAGGTTCATCAGTACAATTTTTTGTTTTAGATTCCATATATATGTGTTAGTATATGGTATCTGTTTTTCTCTTTCTGACTTATTTCACCCTGTATGACAGACTCTAAGTCCATCCACCTCACTACAAATAACTCAATTTCGTTTCTTTTTATGGCTGAGTAGTATTCCATTGTATATATGCACCACATCTTCTTTAACCATTCATCTGTCAATGGACATTTAAGTTAGTTCCACGTCCTGGCTATTGTAAATAGTGCTGCAATGAACATTGTGGTACATGTCCCTTTTTGAGTTATATATACCCTGGTTTTCTCAGGGTATATGCCTGGTACTGGGATTGCTGGATCATATGGTAGCTCTATTTTTAGTTTTTTAAGGAACCTCCATACTGTTCTCCATAGTGGCTATAACAATTTACATTCCCACCAATAGTGCAAGAGGGTTCCCTTTTCACCACACCCTCTCCAGCATTTATTGTTTCTAGATTTTTTTGATAATGGCCATTCTGACCAGTGTGAGGTGATACCTCATTGTAGTTTTGGTTTGCATTTCTCTAATAATTAGTGATGTTGAGCATATTTTCATGTGCCTCTTGTTCATCTATATGTCTTCCTTGGTGAAATGTCTATTTAGGTCTTCAGCCCATTTTTTAATTGGATTGCTTGTTTTATTTGATATTAAGCTCCATGAGCTGTTTGTATATTTTGGAGATTAATCCTTTGTTGTTTTATTTGCAAATATTTTCTCCCATTCTGAGGTTGTCTTTTTGTCTTGTTTATGGTTTCCTTTGCTGTTCAAAAGCTTTTAAGTTCAATTAAATCCCCTTTGTTTATTTTTGTTTTTATTTCTGTTACTCTAGGAGGTAGGTCAAAAAAGATCTTGCTGTTGTTTATGTCAAAGAGTGTTTTTCCTATGTTTTCCTCAAAGAGTTTTATAGTGTCTGGTCTTACATTTAAGTCTTTAATCCATTTGGAGTTTATTTTTGTGTATGGCATTAAGTAGTACACACTGCTATATTTAAAATGGATAACCAGCAAGGACCTACTGTATAGCACAGGAAACTCTGCTCAATATTATGTAACAACCTAAACAAGAACTTGAAAAAGAATAGATACGTGTATATGTATAACTGAATCACTTTGCTGTACCCCTGAAACTTATACAACATTTTTAGTCACCTCTACTCCAATATAAAATAAAAAGTTAAAAAATGAGATATTTCTTCTTTTTAAACAAAACTGCTCCCTTCCTCTAGAACACTGCTTTATTGGATTCTAACGCTGCTTCTTAAGTCTCCAAAGGAATTCTCCCCTTTGAAACTGGATTCTTTCTCTCTGCTTACAAAGGTTTTCAAATCAATTCCAACAGCAACAAGAAAATGATACTCCTTTGACCCTGAAACACTCTGGGCATTTAACAAACTATGCATTACACAATTCATCTGAACTCTGGTCTACAGCACTCACTGCCTGCATCTCCTCACCTTCTGTGTCTTCACCCAAGTGAAATATGACTTGTCATGGGGCATTTCTTTTAAACAGAGCCTGTAGGGCCTACTCTAGTGAGATAAACTCTATGAAGTTGCCAAAATGTGTTGGATGCACCAAACAAACCTCCACACCCTCCCCTAGATCTCTGAGCACAGATCTGTTCTTGACAAGATATTGACACCTGCTTCATGTCCCTAATGTAACTAAATGCACAGATTCTGACCCCTCACTCAACCTGGTCTATGGATGATATTTTAAGAGGCTCTGAAATGCAGAGGCTGCCACTGCAGACGGCCTTTTTCTTTTCTTTAATAGTCTGATTTTTTAAATGAATATATCATAGTATATATTCACAAAATTTACATAGCTATGCCCTATCATAACAAACTGGTACATCACACACATCTGACTGTCTTTTTCTAGGAGAAAAGGTATAGTCATTTCTCTCTTGGTTACATCAACCAGTATTCTCTAAGTCTTCTCTGGTGGCTGCTTCCTCCCTATCTCAGGTATCCAAGCCTCCTCCCAGTCTTACTCCAGGGATTCAGAGAGAATTATGCCTGGGATTATAGACCAAGGAATGACCCTACCACACTGTGCACTCCAGAGAGTTTAAAAATAAATAAACCAACCAACCACGAGTTTATCTGTTCAAACGAATCAAGGACTGGGTACAGAAGACAACTGAAGTTGCTCTGTATTCCATCAGAAATAGTTCCTACTACTATTGGATAAGGACCTGCTAAATATAGTTAGGACTGATACCTGGGAAGTACTTGGACTACTTACATGATGGTCCTTCTTAATCTCTCAATTCAAAGAGTAGTACTTATGCTGAAAGGTGAAAATTACAATCAAAGGAACTTCACTGCATTATAAAACCATAACTCCCAGTCCCCTCTTTGCGTCTTTACTCATTCTGGGACACCTTCCGCTGATTTCTGTGTCCAGTTGTTAAGTCTATCAAAATGTGAATATGTTCCCTCAGAGGGAGGGTAAGGTACTCTGTTATTATTATCAGTGATTAATATTTTCCCATTCATTGGCAAGTAAATAGCAAGGCCTAGTTGACTGAAACATACAAGACGGTCAAGTTTTGACCAGGAGGAGAGAGACTGTTCTGAATAATTACGGTTATAGTCAGAGTAATCAACGTAATAATTACCTTAAGATAAGATTTACTGAACTATGCCTTTGTTCTAGATTTTGGTGTAAGCACTTTATATACATCCATTTATTTAATCACAAAGATCCTATGAAGTAAGTTTGATTATAATCCACAATGAGGGATGAAGAAACAAGCTCCCAGAGCAAGTGGTGGAGCTGAAAAGGTGCAGACAATGGGGAGCTCTGAGCATCCAGGCACAGCATAGGGACCTGGAAGCAGGAAAGATGAAAGTAACTTTTCTCTCAGCAAAATTTAACTTTCTACCAACTTAACAAACCTGCCACCAAAGACTAGACTCTCAGCTAAAAGAAGTCTTGTCAGTTTTTCTCCTCAAAAGCCCTCATTTAAACTGAGGCTCAGGGAGGGGAGATCATTTGTCACTGACAACTGGGTCAATGACAGAACCAGGACCAGAACACAGCTGTAGTGACTCCCCAGGCTTTGTACTTTCTACATTCCTGTACCCACTCTCCCAAATTTCAGTGTGCATTTTCCCGTCATCCTTCTGCATTTCTCTTAATTAAGATTTATAATTCCAATGACTGGTGTCGATGGTAGGAAGAATATGCCATTCAGGGCTAAGCAAACTCACAGTTGTATGCCAGACACTCAACCCTTCTGGATGTCCCTTTTCTCATCCAGACATAACTAGTTCCCCAGGATGGTTATGAGATATTATCCAATGTATGCAAGTATCTATATGACTAGCATCTAGTTGGAACTGATTTATGCTTTATTCCTTATCCCTTCAAAACTCAAGTTGTTCAACAAAATGACAATTTTAACAGCGTATCCTCCTGATAATTCCTAGAGAGAAAGCGAGAGACCTGGAACATGATACTTATCCTCTCCCGATCCCTGCTTAATATCTTTTGCATCTGGCAAGACGTATGTTCCTGTCATTACCTGTATCTTATTATCCAAACTCATTCTTTGAAACATCTTGGTGTTTATCTACCAGGAGAATTCCTTAACGTGTGACGCATTAATTGATGCCAGGCCTGTCGTCCTAGTTTTCATTTCTCAATCATTCTGTTGTTTTCTTTGGAAGAGTTCAAGAACAGGAACAAAAATATTCCTCCTCCATCTGATTTTGTCATGAAACAAAGTTCCTTGCAAAATTCTAACTTGCCTAGGAAGATGATTTGACTTAGGAAAAGGAACCAAACTAGCTTTCTTTCTGCCCAGTCCTTAGATCTTAAGCAGCCCCCCAACCCTGTGCCAGGCCTTCAAAACAGGCGCTGCATCACAGGCTCACTTGTGAGCCAGTTCATCAGTTTGTTCTAGTCCCTTCAGCCTGTTCTCTTTCTCCAACTTTGGGTTTCTTTGCCTTCCTTACACTCAGCACTATTTCCCCCACTACATACAGCCTTGCTTTCCTCTTGCCCACATTTCATGTTCTGCCTTGAATGGCAGTAGGGACCAACTATTTTAGTGCGTTTGCATGGGACACTTCAACTGAAGCAGGAAAAATAATGTTGAACTTATGTAAAATGAAACATTATGGAACTGAATCTCTTGGAGATCCTTGCCCATGACACCTAGCTTCAGACCTCAATTATTTCATTTATGCTCCTCTCTCAATTTGGAATGCCCCTGCTTTGTTTTCCTTTACCTAACCAAGCCTATTCATCATTGAAGATTAGAATGAGGTGGAACATCTTCTACAAAACTTTCCCAAAGTTTCCCTACCCCTACGGACTGTAACAGGTATCCCACCTTTATACTTCATTAACATCTGGTGCATATTTATATTATGGAATGCAACATAATTTATTGTAATTATACTTTCATACTGCTAACATAATCATTATCACATTTCTTACACCAGATTGTGAACTCATTCAGGATAGACACTTGTTCTTTTTCATAGCCATATCATTTCTATCACATTACCCAGCACAAAGCAAATACTCAATTTATCAAACTTGACTCAACTCTAATAAAAGGTCAATATGGAGAATTGGGACAGCAGGAAGGAAAAGGTCCACAAACGTACCAAATGGAAACAAAGATTTCCAAATCATGCAAAAACCTCCTTCTTGATTGAAAAGTAGAATTAAGAGAATGCTTAACAAGTCTCATTTTCTTCATCTGTAAAATAGGCATAGTGGTAAATATCCTATACCCATGTTAATGAGATTAAATGAAACATAAGAAAGCAGAGTACTTGGCACAGAGTAGGTGCTTTATAGTAGAAAATAATTGTGAACTGTTGTTCTAGCTAGAATTTCTCCTGTAATTTTTATTAACACTGAAAAAAAAGATATGGGGAAAAAGTTGATATTTTTAAACATGTGAAGCTTTATTAGGCCATTTTACTTCCTTTTTCTGGCTTTACTGAGATATAATTGAGGTATAACATTATATAAATTTAAGATGCACACGATGATTTGATACATGTCTATATTGCAAAATGATTACTACACCGAAGTTACTTAACACCTCCATTACTTCGCATAGTTACCAATTTTTGTGTGTGTGTGG
Organism: Neophocaena asiaeorientalis asiaeorientalis; assembly: GCF_003031525.2. NCBI lineage: Eukaryota > Metazoa > Chordata > Mammalia > Artiodactyla > Phocoenidae > Neophocaena > Neophocaena asiaeorientalis. Next base: position 990,442 of record NW_020175047.1, read on the forward strand.
TGAGAACACTAAAGATCTACTCTCTTCTTATGGCTGAATAATATTCTATTGTATTTGTGTGTGTGTGTGTGTGTGTGTGTGTGTGTGTGTGTGTGTCACATTTTCTTTATCCATTCATCTCTCAATAGACACAGGTTGTTTCCAACTCTTGACTATTGTGAATAATGCTGCAATGTACATGGGTGTGCAGGTATCTCTTCAAGATCCTGATTTCACATCCTTTGGATATTTACCCTGAAGTGGAATTGCTAGATCATATGGAAGTTCTATTTTTAGCTTCTGAGAAACCCCCATACTGTTTGAAAGTCGATATTTCTTGACCACTAATTTAGTTAACATTTTGATCACCTATTTTGTGTCAACCATTTCTATGCATGAAACTATGACCTAAATCCCATGGTCTAATCTATATCACTTCTGTGAATTCCTATCCTGAGCTCCAGAAACATTCATTTATTTCCTTCTGGATATCTAAAGGTAACTTAAGCCCATGACCAAAATATTTTCCTTCTCTAGTAGGTCATCTCAGTGGTAACATCAATAAATCACCTAAACCCAAACTCTTCCTCCTCACGTATATCCTTTGTGTCCAATTATACCTCAGATCTTACCTTTTTAATATTCATTGACTCCAACAGATAATAAATTCTTGTGCAAAGAACGATTCTAGGCATTAAGTCTACAGCAGTGGTCAAAATAAACAAATCTTACTCTAATGGATTTTACCTTCCAGAATCTAGATACTGTCAGGGGATGAATGGCAATGAAGAAAAATAAATTAAGGTTAAAGGATGGAGAAAACTAGAGAAAGTTGCTGTTTTAGCAAAGTGACCAGAAAAGGGCCCTCTGATAAAATAACATTTGAGCAGAGACCTAAATGAATTGAGATTGAAAGTCACCATGGCTAGAGCAAGTGGGTTAAAGGGGAATGACATGCAATGAAATCAGAGAGCTAATGGGGAACTAGAATATGGGAGCCTTATGAAGCAGGGTGAAGACTCAGAAGCTTTTGTGAAGTTGTTGGCAAGGAGCATCCTGAACTGACTTAAATTTTAGAAGAATCACTCCTGTTCTAACCTCTTTGTTGAGGTTAACTTCTATATGAAATATCCAACCTGAGAGTTAGCATCTTCACTTGAATATCTAATGGGAATAACACATTTAACTCTTGATTTCCTATACTCTAAACTGTTTCCTCCCTCATTATTTTATATTTCATTTAAAAGCATTCAGTTGCTCAACACTCAACACAGAAGTCATCCTTAATCCCTATATTTTTCTCCCCGCTGCCCCCAGTATCAGCAAATCCTGTTAATGCCACCTCCAAAATAAATCACAAATCTGAACATCTCTACTGCTTCCCTAGGTTAAAAGCCACCATGACTTCTTGCCAAAACTACTGCCCTTACTAATACAACCTCTTGTCTTATCTCCCTGCTCTCTTGTCCACTTACAATTCATTCTCCACACAAGAAGACTGACCTTTATAAAATGTATATCATATCACGTCATTTCCTTGCTTAGAACAATCTGGTGAGGTTTTTTGTTGAGCTTAAAATAAAACCTGAACTCCTTCTCTTAGACTAACCAGGTCCTATATGACCTAATTTCAAAAACACCTCCGTCTCTGCTCCAACCTCACTGGCTTTTTTCTATTCCTTGAACATAACAAGCTCCCACCTTGGGGCATTGCACTTGCTGTTCTGTTTGTCAGAATACTCCACCTCCAGTTTTTGGCGTGGCTGACTTCCTCATACCAGTCAGGTCAATTTATACACATTCTCCTCAGAGAAGTTTTTTCCAATCACTTAATCTAAAGTAACTGCCTATTACTGCACTCAGTTGCACTGTCCTCACATAACATACCTATGATAGACTGAAAAGTGGTACCATAAAGATGTCCACATCCTAATCCCAAACCCATAAATATGTTTTCTTGTAGGGTAAAAGAGACTTTGAAGATATTATTAAATTAGAGATCTTGAGATGGGAAGATTAGCCTGTTTAATCTGGGTGGGCCCAATATAATCATGCAGGTCCTTAGAAGAGAATAGTAGAAGGACAGGAGTTAAAGGGAGAGACTGTGCTGCTAACTTTGAAGATGGAGGATGGGGCCATGAGCCAAAGAATACAGGTGGTCTCTGGAAGCCAGAAAAGAAAAATAATATCCCCTAGAGCCTCCAGAAGAAATGTAGCCCAGCTAACACTGATTAGAGGATTTCCAACAGTCAGAATGGTAAGATAATAAATTCGTGTGCTTGTAAGCCACTAAGTTTGTACAGAAGTAGCAATAAGAAACACAGATTTTGGTAGCTGAAAACAGTGTGCTGCTATAACAAATACCTAACAATTTGGTAGCAGCTTTGGAATTGAGCAATGGGCAGTTGGTGGAAGAATTTTGAGGAGCATGACAGTATAAGCCTAGATTGCCTCGAACAGACTGTTGGTAGAAATACAGATTTTAAAGACTATGCTAGTGAGGACTCAGAAGGAAATGAGGATAGAATATAAAACCTGTACAGTCTTACAGAATAACTAAGTAGTCATAAATAAACTGTTGGTAGAAATATGAACATTAAAGAAGATACTGCTAAGGACCCAGAAGGAAATCAGGAACATGTTATTGGAAACTGGAGGAATGGGATCCTTGTCATAAATTGGCAAAAAAAAAAAAAATTAGCAGAATGATGTCCTACAGTTATGTGGAAAGCAGAACTTATAAGCAACCAAACTGATATTTAGCTGAGGAGATTTCTAAGCAAAGTGATGAAGGTGCAGCAGGAAGTTGCAGCCTGGTTTCGTGCTGCCCAAAGTAAAATGTGAAGTAAAAGATATAAACTGAGAGAAAGAGTGCGGAACACAAAGAACCAGCTCCTGATGATCTGAAAAATTCTCAGCCTATCCAGATTGCAAGAGATGCCAAAACCAGTAGATTCATTGTCAGGGAAACATGCTCTGGGAGAAAAACAAGGATGTGTCTGGACATTTTGGTAGTGCCTTGGAAGGCTCAAAGGTCAGAGTATTCAATCACACAGAGGGCTCCTTAAAGAGATCAGGCATGTGACTCCTGGATCTCCTCAGTAATCTGTTAAGAAGCTATGAAAAAATATAGGACTATTCAGGAAATACTTATGGAGGAGACTCTTGTCTAATAAAGCGAATCCCTGAGGCATACATGAGAGACCTGCAAGGCTTTTGAGAGTATTATACCAGCAGAAACACTACCACCTTAGACTAAACAGAAAGAGAAGGATGAAATAAAAGAAGGTTGTTAGACTCCCAAAATTCTACAGGCATGAAGCAAGCTGATGAAACTATTCAAGTGTAAACATTTGCTACCCTTTGTGAAAAAAGAAGGATTACTTAGAGGGCAGAGCCACCAGCCCAGACGGCAAAACCGCCAAGTCCAGAGAGTAGAGCTATGGGCCAAGAGTTTGTGGTAATTTATTACAGCAGCAACAGTAATCTAATACCAAATCAAGAACTGAAATTATTTTATTCTTTCGTTTAGTGTCAGATTCCTTCTTCTAGAAAGTACGTTCCATGAGAATCAAAGACCTTGCTTGTCTTGTTCATCGTTATATCTCCAGCACCTAGAATAATCAATATACTGTATACACTCAATAATATTTGTCAAATAAATGAATTATATATTAATGAGCAAGATGTATATTAATAGTATAACTATATAAAAGGATAACATAGCCTAAAGTTCCATGCAATTCCCAGATCTAATTCGACACATAACTCTTCATCTCTATAAAGTATAGAAAAATGTACCACCAATAGAGAAATACATATGAAACTATTCTAAATAATTTATTTTAGAAGTAAGTCATGCTCAGGTGCTAATATTTAACCATGATAAAGGACAGGTTTATTTGTGCTTTACCTCACAATGACCTGACACAGCAGTGTGTCACAAAACCAAACTTTAATGACCTTACATCTAGGATGCTGTCAAAATCATGGGCTTTCTGTAATCATTAACCATCTTTGAACCACTTCTCCCATCAGAAATAAAATGGTATTTGGCAGAACTCTTTGGGTTTGCTCAGAAATCCTGAGGCCACTTACTACTGAGCGGCTGCCTTCCTTGCAGATTTTATGTGTCCCATTGTAAGGAACTCGGAGATAATGTGGAAGTTGGATCATTTTAAAACTGCGCATAACTTCCACACAATGCAATTAAAATGGGGTTTCCTAAACCCAATTTGATTTTCCAAACCCAGTAGCTTCATCTGTGGACCACTGTTGAAATCTGCTGATACCGTTTGTGCATTTAAATCATACGAGCTGATGCCAAAATCAGGCCCAAGAGCCACGTATATTTTCCATATATTTTGTTCATATAAATGGGCTCAAAGTACACCTGAGACAAGGCTAGAGTCTCGAATGGCACTTTCACCCCTTCATTTGGTTGTGAAAAGTAATCGAACTGAATAACCTCGAATTAATTTATGGCATGCATGGGAGAATTTACTAAGTATGTTAAGAAAAGCTGAATTTTAATAAGGAACTGATTTTGATTGTATTTTAGATCACTGAGATTGCTTTAACAGAAACAGAAAAAATGAATAGAAATAAGCATGAGTAGGTATTTAGAAAGGTTATTTACTAGCATTCTTAAGTACTTTCATACTAATTCTTGTGGTTCTTGCTTCTACTCTTTAAAAAGTGCTGCGTACCTATCAAGTGTCTTGGATTTAGCAGCTCCTGATTTAAACTCAACAAGGCAAGACATTCTTTATCCTCTGTCTCTCAATGGCATCTCTATATCCAGCAACAAATCCTCACTAAAAACCCAATGGAAAGAAAGAGGAATCCATCTCAGCCATATGTCTAAATTACAGGCAAGATTATGATGGCTCCTGCATTAGCTGTCTACGTCTAGACATAGACAGAAATGGAAAGAAAGAGGAATGGAAAAAAAGAGGAATCCATCTCAGCCATATGTCTAAATTACAGGCAAGATTATGATGGCTCCTGTATTAGTTGTCTATGTCTATGTGACAAATTACCCCAACATTTAAAAGAATAAACATTTATTATCTCATTTCTGCTGTGGTTCAGGGATCCAGATGTGGCTTAAAAGAGTGACTCAGTGTTTCTCATAAGATTGCAATCAACCTGTTCGCCACAAGGCCTGTCTGGAGTGAGCACAAGCTCACTCATATTGGTAGGTATAAGGTCCTCGATGGCTGTTGACTGGAGACATCAATTCTGCCCCAAAAACCTCTCCATTAGACAGCTCACAACACAGAAGCTGGCTTCCCTCAGTGTAAACATGCAAGAGAAAAAGAGAAGACACCCAAGATGGAAACCACAATTTTTTGTAACTTAGTATCTTAGGTGGCATCCTATCACTTTCACATTATTCTACTTGTTAGAAGTGAATCACTAGATCCAGCCCACACTCAAAGGGAGAGTGTTACACAGGTCATGAATAATAAGAGGCAGAAATCATTGGAGAGCACTGTAGAGACAGCCTACCACACACTCCTACTCAGAGATTTGAGACTCTCATATTGTGATGGTTAATTTTATGTGTCAACTTGATTAGGGTACAGTGACCAGTTGTCAAACACTAGTTTAGATGCTGCTGTAAAGCTACTTTTAAAATGTGATTAACATTTACAATCTGTTGACTTTAAGTAAAGCAGATTACCCTCCATAAGGTAGGTGGGCCTCATCCAATCTGTTGAAGGCCTTGACAGCAAAGACTGAGGAAAAAAAGGAATTCTTCTAACGAAGTGCAAAGGAATTCAGGAATTCTGCCTGAATTTCCATCTTTCAGACTCGAGACTATAGTATCAACTCTCTCCTGAATCATCAACTTGTTGCTTGCCCTACGGATTTCAGACTTACCAGCATCCACGATCGTGTCACCCAATTTATTAAAAATATATTCCTCTTTCTCTCCCTCTCCCTTTCCCCCCTAAGTAGGTACAAAGGTGATACATACATACATACATACATACATGCATACATATACACATACATATATATCCTATTGGTTCTGTTTCTCTAGAGGGCAATGACTCATACATATATGTAGTATAAAAAATAATAATACCTGATTTAATTATCACTCAGGATTATTGTGAGGCTAAAGTATAGTAGCATATTAAAAGAACATTGATTTTGGAGCCAGCCACACAGACCTGTGTTCAAAACCCAGCTCTCTCCCAAAAACATAAAAGTTTTTTGGCCTTGAGCAAACTACTTAATCTTCCTGAATTTGTATACATGCCCTAAAATAAAGATAATGAGGTAATGGTTTTACACTGTAGAATCAAAATGAAATCATGCAAGAAAAAGGTGGCTTGAATATAACAGTCACTTGATCAAAAGTAGTTATGAATATCTTTGTTACCAAATATAAACTACATAATTATTATTTTTAATATGGCTATTGTTACTACTATCATCACAGTTTGCCATATTCAAATAGTAAAGACTCCATGTGGATAAAGGAAGTTAACACCAGTTCTCTTTTCACTGTTTATGAGTTTCCTACCAACTGGAAACACAAAACTTAACAGCAGCAAACAGGGCATTTACAGGTGGAAGGAACAAATCACAGTTAAAAACAGTCAATTAATCAGCTCATTTTCCTTGAAATCAATATGTTCTCACATTTGCTAGTATGTTAATTATTGTGGCAGGGTTTTTCAAAATTGCTTAGTAAATTTAGCCACATTTCAGTGCAGACGTGTGTTTGCCATAATATGTTTTATATGTAAATATTGACAATATTTCTTTGGGGGCCTTTTGGCTATGTTATGTTTCTGTTCAGTTTAATGGAGTATTTGCTCACTTTTCCCCAGTTTACACAGTGGATGTAAGCATTAACTTGTAAATCATGACATGGTGTGATAAAAAACATAGACTGGGCAGAGAAGTGAGACTGTGAAAAGTTCTTCACTCAGTCTATTTAATAGGGGTGAACATCCTACTTGGAGAAGATATTTATGATCCTGCCTTAATGAGCATAGGCTCCAAGTCTTCTTTTTGGTGTCTGTTGTTCATTAATATACATGACCCATTAAAAACTGTCCTCAGCATTTCTGGTAGTGTACATGCATGAAGATCAATGCAGTATTGCATGGTGCAAATTGCAGTGTGCTGAGACTCAAACAAGGATTGTAATGGTGTTCTGCTTGTAATCATTTGATTTTGAAGAAGTCATTTAACCTCTCTGAGTCTTAGTCTTCTTATCTACAGAGTGAATCAGTCGGAATACCATCCTTCTATGAGCCTATCTAAGGGTAATATAAAATGTCAAACTCTTCCCTTGGGGAAAAAATAGGTCATATTATGTTCCAAAACAAATTATACTACTCCTTCATTTATCTGTAAGTCATTGATGTCTCTAAGTTGAACAATGAATGGCTAATTTTTTTTTAACAACCCTCAAGTTGTACTCTTGCAAACCTCCAAGGAAATAAAAAACTAGCCAGTTAAATGTAAATCTAAAGGATGAATCAGGAAAAGGCCAGGGCCAAATAAATTGCCAAATAATACAATTTAATCATAAAGTATATATTTCTCAAAAATTATTTTATTATGATCGCTAATAGTTGGTTCATCTCAAGACTAAAGTAATTTCCGTCAGGTCTCTTCATTTGCCCTCCCATCTGCCCTTATGGTAGTGAGGTTTTTGTTTGTTTTCTTCCACTGAGGTATAGTTGATGTACAGTATTATATATGTTTCAGGTGTACGACATAGTGATTCACAATTTTTAAAGGCTATACTCCATTTACTGTTATTATAAATATTGGCTATATTCCCTGTGCTGCAGAATATATTCCTTGTAGTTTATTTATTTTATACACAGTAGTCTGTATCTCTTAATCCCAGACCCCTATATTGCACCTACGCCCTTTCCTCTCCCCACTGGATATACGAAATGACTGGATGAAAACAAATAAGAGAGTATTCAGTCCCAAACTCAAGAGCTAGAACTAATTGGAACCCTGTTTTGGGATTGCCTTTCTTCTCCATCAGCTGTCATAGAGATGAGGGCACAGCTAGAATACAGCTGTTGCAGCAACATCAGATGTGCAGGAGACTAAGGGACCTAGCACAAGCATACAGTCTTGAAATGCAAATCTGACAATGTGAAGCACTGGATAAAAATCCATATGAATCTATTAACAAAAATGCTATTTTGGAATGATTTCCAAAACATGTTTCTCAACAAATAACTCTAGTTTTAAGATCTAAAAAAGGATAAAATGCATTAGAATGTCTCAGTCCTATTGAGCCTCTCAGGGAATCTTCTCATTTTAGCAATTGGACATAGTCCACAGCAGCTTAAGATAAAAGACCCTGCATCACTTCCCACTTTCTTACACACTACCCCCTGATATACCATATTTGTCTTCTTTCCCTAGAGAAAGAAACCATCCTCAGTATTCTGATGCACAGTAGTCATCATGAAAAAAGAATAAAGCATCGCTTGCTGGGCCACTGCAGGGTTAACGTGCCCCTTGAAGATTGCCAAAAGGAAGGAGGAAAGGAAAGGGAAGGGAAGGGGAGGAGAGTGGAGGGGAGGAGAGGAGAGAGGAGGGGAGGGGAGAGGAGGGAAGGGAAGGGGAAAGGAAGGGAAAGGAGGGAGGAAAGAAGGAAAAAGAGAGAGGAAGGAAGGAAGGGAGTGGGGAGGAATGGAGGGAGGAAGAAAGGGAGGAAGAAAGGGAAAGACAGAAGGGGGAAAAAGGAAGAAAATGCAAGTTGTATTTTCTGTGTTTCTTGACTCCTATACAGTAAGCACATCTGGGCAGTAAGCCCATAGGACCTTGAATATTCATTCTCTCTGTTTTAGTCATTCTCTCTGTTTTAGACACCAGACTGTGTCCCTAAGTCAGGTCAGTTCTACTGTTGGCATTCAAACACATAAATGTTGGATGACAAAACAAGAGGAGAGAGCCTTAGACGTCTCCCGGCTTAGAGGTATTCTCTAATAGAATTCACCAGAATCCTGATTTGGGATTGCACTTGTACAGTCATTGATAAAGTGAAACTGTTCTCTATTTGGCTCTAGGTTTTCTGGTATATACTCATTTGGCAGGAAACCAAAATGGGAGGATGTAAGAAGCATAGAATTCAGGCACCAAATCTTTATCCTGTGTCTTTAAAATAACCCTTCCTCAAACTTCCATAGTACTGTCAAGGAACACTTCTTATACCTTTTTTATCTTGTATTACAAATATTTATAAAAGATACTTTATGTAAATAGTAACATTGTTTCTTGTTACTACTGGGTTTCAATGAGCCCTACAACTGGATATTGGTATTTAAAAATGAGTTGATTACAATTAAATATATTTATTTTTCCTGAATATGCCCAATTCTCTGTGCAACTCATATACATTATTAGTCAACAGTGTCTCTAGGATAAATTATTCAACCTTGTAGGCAGAATGGTTGATGCTTCTGACTCAATCCTTTTGCTTACATTCTTCAAGATAACAGGTAAATTATTTGTCTCTTAATTTTAAATGTAAAATATAAACAATAATAATTGTACCATAAATTTGTTTAGTGTTTTAGAGAAGTCATTCTCAATCATCAGGCAAAAGACTAATGACTGTCTTTATCAAATTTTCAAATACTGAAAACTGAATTTTCAAATATTCAATTTATTAAATTAAAGGAGAAAAAATAAAAACAGAACAAGGAGTTTTCCATTTTGGGTTAGGATATAGAAGATTAAGAGACCTTTTCTCACATCATAATAAAATATAAGAAAACACTGAACAAGTTAGAAAAAAAAGTGTTTGTTTCTAATACCATCCGAGAGATGATGATGTTAAAAAGTATAAATGAACTAAATTCCAGAAAAGTACAATCCTTGCTGATATAAGGAGAAACAAACAAAACTTTTAATGGCAATGCATGGGTCAGCATATTATATATGAATTCTAAGGATTTCCAGATTCAGAAAATCTATACATGCCTACCAATTATTTCCCAACGGGCCATGACAAACTGTATGGTGGCATATCAAAGACTAAGAAAGATAAGAAGGGAGGGAGAGAGACATCTCCCAAGGCTTAGAAAGCCATGAGCAAAATTAAAGAGCAGAGAGACCTCTTCAGCAGCCCACAGAGCTGGCAGGTGAAAACAGACATAACCATAATGTTACTGAGGTTTATATCACAAGGCTTGCTAAAATGGGAATCCTGAAAATGCCTCCAAAACATTTATAATCAGTAATGAACTGAAGCTTATTAAAACTGGAACCCAGCCCAGACTCAGCTCAATATTAGATTAGATCAGAGAAATTAACCCCTTAACCTCGCAACCTCAGAGAGAAAGGAGAATTCCCTTTTGTGGAGGTAAATATTAGTTACTTCCATCTCTATCACTTATTTTTTTTAAAATGTCTGGCATACAATTAAAAATAATGAGACATGAAAAGAAGTAGGAAAATGTGACCCAAAATCAATATGAAATACTATCAGTAGAAGCAGAACCACAGACTAACCATATATTGAAATTAGCAGGAAAGGACTTTAAAATCAGTATTAAATATATTAACCGACTTACTGGAAGAGGTGGACCAAAATACATGGACACATTAGGAATTTCATCAGAGAAATACCAGCTTTAAAATAAAACAAATAAAAATTTTGATAAATGCAAGAAAACTAGAATCTGAAGCACCTGGGACCTACAGCTACAGCAAACATTAAAAACAGCCCAAGTCCTAGCCAGATTAACATGAAATCCCACACTAAGGGCCTATTTACCTCAGTTCATATTACACAATACATCATGTCTATCTACCAACAAAATATTACAAAGCATGTGTAAAGACAAGAAAAACACAGTCTGAAGACACAAAGGAAGCGTCAGAGCTAGATTCAAATAGGACACACATGTTGGGATAATCAGTCAAGGAATTTTAAATAACTATGATAAATATATTTGGAGGTCAAATGTAAAAAAGCAGAAAACATACAAGTCTAGATGGGTGATGTAATTAGAGAAATGAGAATCATAACAAAGAATCATGAGGAAATTCAACAAATCAAAACCACTGTAACAGAAGTGAAGAATACCTTTCGTGGGCTCATCAGTATACTGGATATGGCAGAAGAAAGAGTTAGTGAGCCTGAAGATAGGTCAATGGAAACTTCTCAAATTGACAGGCAAAGAGAATGGATAAAAAAATAAAAGACATTCAAAACCCATGAGACAATTTCAAGTAGTTTAACTTATATATAATTGGAATACCATAAGGGCAAGAAAGAGATAAAGGAGAAGTACTTTTTGTAGTAAAAATGACTGATAATTTGTAATGACAAGCATTGAGACCTTCAGTGACAGATTCAGGAAGCTCAGGAAACACTAAGCATAAAAAATACCAACAAAAACTACACCTAGACATATCATATTCCAACTGCAGAAAACCAAAAGCAATGAGAAAATGTTGAAAGAAAGTAGAGAGAGGACAAAAAAAAAGTTACTTTAGAGGAATAAGAATTACAGCAGACTTCTCACCAGGAACCATGCAAGCAAGAAGAGAGGAGTGAAACATTGAAAGTGCCATAAGAAAAAAAAAATCAACTTAGAATTCAATATCTAACAAAATTAATCTTCAAAAGTGAAAGAGAATTAATAACTTTCTCAAAGAAAAACGGTAAATTCATCACCAGCATGCCTGTCATAGAAGAAATGTTAAACAGAATACTTCAGAGAAAAGGAAAATAAAATAGATCATAATTTTAGATCTACATAAAGAAAGGAAAAGAATCAGGGAATAAATAAATGTAAAATAATATATTTTACTTTCCCTTTCTTAACTAGTTTTAAAGATAACAAAGCTAATAATAGAAACAATGAACTGGGTAATTACAACACATAAATAAGTGAATTGAATGACAGCAATGTCATAAAGAATGGGAAGGAGGAATTTAGAATTCATTGCTACAAAGTACCTTCACTATTATCCACATGATGTGGTATGATGTTATTTAAAGGTAAACTTACATTAGTTAAAAACATATATTGCAAACTCTATGGAAAATACTAAGAAAATGTTTTTTAAAAGGATAATTTATTTATTAAGAGAGGAGAGAAAATGAAATTATATAAAATGCCCAATTAAAACCAGAGAAGGAAGGAAAAGAAATGGAAAAGGTTTTTTAAAAAGAATAAGTATAATGAATATAAAACAGCCACACACGTGGTAGATAGTAATTCAACTATATCAGTAATCAAATTAAATTTGAATGGTTTAAATACACCAATTAAAAGACAGAGACTGTCAGAATGGAAAAAAATAGAACAAGATCTACCTGGATTCTGTCTACAAAAACCCTGCTTTAGATAATAAGATTCAGATAGATTCAGGAGATACACTATGCTAAAACTGATTAAAAGAAAGCTGGAATAGCTATATTAATTTGGGATAAAGTAGGATTGAAAGCAAAGAAAATTATTAGGAATAAAGGGACACATTATGTAATGATAAAAAGATTAATTCACCCAAAAGACATTGAGTGCTAACCTAACAAGAGAGCATCAAAAATGTGAGGCATACCGTGAGCCATGGCCGCTGAGCCTGTGTGTCCGGAGCCTGTGCTCTGCAACGGGAGAGGCCACAACAGTGAGAGACCCGCGTACTGCAAGAAAAAAAAAAAAAAATGTGAGGCATAGAACTGAAAGGAAAAATAGATAAATCCACTATTAGAGTTGGATACTTCAATGTCCTTATCTCTGTAACTGATATATCAAACAGGCAGAAAAGCAGTAAGAATATAGTTGACTTGAACAACAACATCAATTTGATCTAATTTACATTCATGGAATACTCCATACAACTACAGCAGAACACACATTCTTCTCAAGCTCACATCAAACATTCACACCAAGACAGCCCACATCCTGGACCATGAAATACACCTTAGATTTAAGGAAATACAAATCATGCAAATTATTTTTTTGGATCACAATGGAATTAAAACAGAAATCAACTTAAAAATAGCTGGCAGGGCTTCCCTGGTGGCACAGTGGTTGAGAATCTCTGCCTGCCAATGCAGGGGACACAGGTTCGAGCCCTAGTCTGGGAAGATCCCACATGCCATGGAGTAACTGGGCCCGTGAGCCACAACTACTGAGCCTGCGCATCTGGAGCCTGCGCTCCACAACAAGAGAGGCTGTGATAGTGAGAGGCCCGCACACCGCGATGAAGAGTGGCCCCCACTCACCGCAACTAGAGAAAGCCCTCGCACAGAAACGAAGACCCAACACAGCCAAAAATAAAATTAATTAATTAATTAATTTTAAAAATAGCTGGCAAATCTGAAATACATAGAAATAAAACACATTTTTGATAACCCGGTCAAAAAGAAGTCTGAAGAGAAATTATTAATATTTTTAAGTAAATTAAAATTAAAAGATAACATCAAAATTTGTGTTTAAAGAGCAATTCATAGCTTTATATAGACATATTAGAAAATAAGAAAAATCTAAAATCAGTTATCTAAGCTTCAACCTGAGAAAAATAGAGAACAAAAAAAATAAGCCTAAAAAGTAAATAAATAAAATTGAAAATAGGAAAAAAACCAACCAAACAAAGAGAAACCAAAGCTAGTTCTTTGAAAGATCATGAAAACTGATAAACCTCTAGCTATGCTAACCAGACAGAGAAAGAGAGGGGACACAAATCACCAATATCAGAAATAAAAGAGAGGTATCACTACTAATTCTATAGACATTAAAAGGATTATAAAGTAAGGAATACTAGGTACAAATCTATGACCACAGATTTGATAACTTGGATGAAATGGACAAATTACTTGAAAGACACAAACTACTGAAAATCATTCATGCAGAAATAATCTGAATAGTCTATATTTCTTAAATAAATTGTTGTATATAACCCTGCAGAAAAGAAAATGCCAACCCCCCCACCCCCACCCCAGAGGGTTCACTGATGAATTCTGCCAGACATTTAAGGAAAAAGATGACATCAATTCTCTACAATATATTCCGGAAAATAGAAGCAGAGAGAGTATTTTCTAACATTCTTTGAAGTCAGCATTACTCTAATGCTAAATCAAGGAAAGATAGTGAAAAAAAGAAAACTATAGACTAATATCTCTCACGGACATAGATGTGAAAACCCTCAACAAAATACTAGCAAATCAATTACAACAAAATATAAAAGGAATTATACACTATTAACAAGTGGGATTTTTTTCCAGGTATGCAAGGCTGATTCAAAATTCAAAAATTGATCAATTGTAACCATTCCTTCAACAGACTAAAGACAATATGTATATATATATATGTATTCATATCAATTAATACAAAAATTCAATATGTATTGTTGATAAAATCTCTCAAACTAAAAAAAGAAGGAAACTTCTTTACTCAATAAAGAATATCTACAAAAATCCTACAGCTAACCTTTAGTGGTGAGCAACAGGATTTTTTCTCACTAAAAATGGAAAAAAGACAAGGTTGTACTCTCTCACCATTCTTATTTGAGACTGTACTGGAAGTCCTAACTAGTGCAATAAAATAAGAAGACAAAAAGGGAATTAAATATATACAAAATTGAGAAGGAAGAAATGAAACTATCTTTGTTCACAGGTGACACCATTACCTGTATAAAAAAATCCCAAAGAACTGACAAAAAAATTCTTGGAACTAAGCAAGTATAGCAAGTTTGCAGGATACAAGATAAATATTAAGTCATTCGCCTGTCTATACAACAGTAATGAACAAATGGAATTTTAAATTTAAAAAAGGATACTATTTAAAATATCACCAAAAAAAAAAATACTTCGATATAAATCTAATAAAATGTGTACATATCTATGTGTGAAAAACTAAAAAACACTGATGAAAGAAATCAAAGAAGATCTACATAAATGGAGAAATACTCCATGTTCATGGATTGGAACTCAGTATTGTTAAATGTCAGATCTTCCCAAAATGGTCTGTAGAAGCAATGCAATCCCAATTAAACTTCCAGAAATCTATTTCTGTACGTATCTACAAACTAATTCTAAAGTGAATATATAAAAGCAAGAGACCTAGAATAGCCAAAACAATGCTAAAGAACACAAAATTTGGAGGACTCACACTTCCTATTTTTAAGACGATTATAAAGCTACTGTAATCAAGACAGTGTGATATTGGCCAAAGAACAGACACATGGATCAGTGGTACAGAATAGAGAGACCAGAAGTAGTCTACACAACTGTTATTATCTGATCTTTGACAGAGGAGCAAAGGTAATTCAATGTAGGTAATCTTCAACAAATTGTTCTGAAACAATTGGAGGTCCAACAAACAAACAAAATCCTACAAGAACAACAACAAAACTATACACACCTAGACACAAAACTTTCACCTTCCACCTAACTCAAAATGTTCCACCTAACTCAAAGCCTATATGTAAAACTCAAAACTATAAAACTTATAGATGAAAACACAGGAGAAAATCTAGACCATCTTAGGTTTGGTGATGAGTCTTCAGGTATAACACTAAATGCACAACCCATGAAAAAAATTACTAAGCTGCAATTTACTAAAATTTAAGAATTCTCTGCAAAATAAACTTAAAATCAAAAGACAAGCCACAGATAAGAAGAAAATATTTGCAAAATGCATATCTCATAAAGAACTGGCATCCAAAATATACAAAGAACTTTTAAAACTCAGCAATAAGTGAGCAAGCAACCCATTTAAAATTGACAAATGACCTGAAAAGTTACCTCAACAAAGAAGATATATAGATGGAAAATAAACACATAAAAAAGTGTTCAGCATCAGCTGTGATTAGGGAATTGCAAATTAAAGCAACAATTTGATATCACTACACACCTCTTAAAAGGGGTAAAATTTTTTTTACAAACTGATAGTAACAATGTCTGGTAAGTATGCAGAGGAGTCAGAGCTCTCAGTCATCTTAGTGGGAATTTGAAATTGTTCAGCCACTTTGGAAGACATTTTTCTAGTTTCTTTACAGAGCTAGACATAGTCTTACCTATAATCCAGCCATCATTCTCCTAGATAGTTACCTGATTCGAAAACTATGTTCACAAAAAATCCAGCATGCAAATCTTTATAGCTGTTTTATCTATAATAAACAAAAACTGGAAACAATCAAGATGTCCTTCAATAGATAAATCAATAAGCAAACTACAGTATATCTATACAATTGAGTTTTATTCAGCAACAAAAAGAAGTGAACTGCCAAGTCACAAGACATTGAGAAAGCTTAAGTGTATATTGCTAAATAAAAGAAGCCAGTATGAAAAAGCTATATACTAGACTACCCCATTTATATGGTATTACAGAAAAGGCAAAACTCAAAAGATGCTAAAAAGATCAGTGTTTGCCAGGGACTCTGGAAGAGGGTAGGGAGGATTGAATTGGAGAAGCACAATGGAGATTTTACAGTGGTGAACATATTCTGTGTGATACTGTAATATAGCATACATGACACTATGCATTTATGCATTTACATTTATTGTACAATGCAGAACAAAGAGGGAAACTTAATGTATGCAAATTTTTAAAAAATCATTTAAGAGGTTAGGGGATCCTAACAAAATATGCAAAAATGTGATAAAATAGTCTCACTATATGTATGAAATGTAAGAAATAATATCACTGAAGAGGTTGGAATAAAAAGGTGCTGACCGGGCTTCCCTGGTAGTGCAGCAGTTGAGAATCTGCCTGCTAATGCAGGGGACACGGGTTCAAGCCCTGGTCTGGGAGGATCCCACATGCCGCAGAGCAACTAGGCCCGTGAGCCACAACTACTGAGCCTGCGCGTCTGGAGCCTGTGCTCCGCAACAAGAGAGGCCGCGATAGTGAGAGGCCTGCACACCGCGATGAACAGTGGTCCCCACTCGCCGCAACTAGAGAAAGGCCTCACACAGAAACGAAGACCCAACACAGCAAAAATAAATTAATTAATTAATAAACTCCTACCCCCAACATCTCCTTAAAAAAAAAAAAAAAAGGGGCTGACCTATGTAACTCTGGAAATGAGTTTATAAGACAACAGTTTAAAAAACGACAAAACCCTGTACATCAGCATTATACTCTGATAAAGTATTTTTTCCCACAGGAGTATGGATCAACAATTCTAATACTACTACATGTGAATACTGAATCGCACAATCAAGTGAATGGATGGTAGATGGTAATAGCCAGGTTCCTTACTGCTGCAGTGGGAATTTACAGATAAGCAAAAGAAAAGGCTAGAATGATCCACATGGTAATAGGTTAGAAATGGAGACATGAGTATGAACTCAGGCTTAGCTTCCCGTAGATACACATGATTCTGTGTATAAAATATTTATAGATACAGTGTTAAAGTGTTATATACATATACATATATGAGTGTGTTACTATACACATTTCCTTTCTATGTCAACTAACTGTATTTATAGATACATGTATAAGGTTATATACATATAGATGTTTGTTATTATACACATATATTTCCTTCCTATGTCAGCTATGAGAACTAGAAGCAACGACACTCCAGTAGCAGAAGCACATCTAGCAGTCAGCTCTTGGATTGTAATACCATTCTCCAGTAAAAGGTAGCAAGGGCCTTAGAGAAACTGTTGATTCTAGAACATGGGCAGAAAACACACAAGATGAACCTGGAGCATCTTGTAGTGCCAGGAAGTTAGTAAGTGCTCAAAAACACACACACACAAAGTCACCTGCATGAGTATGTGGATATGTCAAAGGAACACAGGAATCAATTGAAAGAACTGCTCAGTCTAATCATGAAAAAAAAATCAGACAAATTACAATTGATGGATATTCTACAAAATAACAATTACACCTCAAAACTTTCAATGTCATCAAAAGCAAGGAAAGTCTGAGAAACTATCGCAGTCAAGAGGAGCATGAGAGACATGATGACAAAATGTAATATGGTATCCTGGATGGAATCCAGGATCATAAAAAGGACATTTAAAAATGAAGGAAATCTGAATAAAGTATAGATTAATTAGTTACAACATATCAATATTGGTTCATTAACTATAACAAATGTGTCATTCTAATGTAAGGTATTAATAATAGAGGAAATTGATTGTGGAGTACCATGGGAATTTTCTGTACTAATTCACAATTATTCTATAAATCTAAAACTGTTATAAAATTAAAAGTATTTTAAGTGGTAAATAAATAAACCTTTAACACCATGTAATTTCCTAACTTTTTGTTTCCTTATCTTTTTCTGACCTATGATATAACCAAACCTAGGATTTCTATTTGAGACCATTTGAAGACTTCATCCAAGCATTAACAACTTTGATGCTTATTATAATTCTCTGGTATATATATATACCTAAAATAGCTATTATTGTTATTCTCATTTTACAGGCTAGGAAAATAAAGTCAAGAGATATGTGCATTTCTTATGGACATTAGCAAGGAGGTCATAAGGAAAGATTTCTGACTCTATCCATTCTTCCTTCAATTACACCATTCTGTTACACAATTACCCTGACACCAAATTACTGACATTTTCCTATGCATATCATCAGTACCTTACACAGGGTCTGATTAATAACAGACTCAGTAAAGAATGTGTACAATAATCAATGCTTCATGTTTAGGTTTAAAGAAATTTATAACTGGAAGAAGATTCAGGGATAATCTTTCCAGCTCAAGCACTTTCATTTTTAGATGAGGAAAATGAAACTCAGAAAAGTGAACTAATTTGCTCAAGTTCATTGCACAGCTAGTTAGTGTCTGTACCAGAGTTGAAATCCAGTTCTACCTGATTCTAGATCATTGGTTATTACTTCAACAGTATGCTAGTTAATAGACTGTGGTACTGGAAAAGATTTTTCATCTATGGCAGAACACTTAGGAAGCAAATTGCCATAAGAATTGTAATGTTCTTAAAAGTTCAAGGAAACCTCTAAGCAGATGTTGCCTAAAGAGCAAGAAAATAAAAATTAATATAAACCAAGAGAGAACAGCTGTAGACAAATACTCCAGGGCATTAAGTTGAGCTATATGAAGCTGTTGATTTTAAACCTTTTGATCTTCAAAAATATCAGTTTCACATGGTTTAACTGAAGAGTACCTTGCAACTGGATTAACATAGAATAATTTCATAAGGTAAATCTGCCTACCATATTGGTCTACATATTAAAATGGTACCAATTAATGAACCTTTATGTATGTATTTAAAATAGCATTTATTCATCCATTCGTTTAGTAAATATTTATTGAGCCTATGTGAAGCATTGAACTTCATGTTTATAGGAATTAAAAGGTATACAAGATAAACTCTAAGCTGAAAAAGAATGTTATTCTAGTCTTAGGACTAAAACATGGACATCACCATCATAAAACAATAGCTCCTCTTCAATAATCAAAATGTAAGAGGAACTATATAATGTCCTTATGCAGATATCTCATTTTAATTTTCTAATAATCTTCAGGTTAGATAAATATTATTTCATTTTCCACGTAAGGAAACTGAGGCTTAGAAAGATAAAGACTCAAGTAAATCACAGAGCTCACAAATGCTACAGCCAGTATCTGGACTTAGGTCTACCTGCCTTCAAAACCAACGTTAATTCTAGTAAATCGCATTGAGTTTGTTGATAAGATGTTGTAGAAGGTGAGGCTGTTGACAAATAAAATGCTTCCACACCACAGAGAAGGATATAAATTAGAAAACTGTTGGTCAATATCTACTCAATCTGAGCATATGCATATTCTATGACCCCAAAGTCTCGTGATACATTTTTCATAACCAAATTTACCATAGGTTTGTCTAATTTTTTAAAAACCTTTTCAAAGAACCAATTTTTGGCTTTGCTTATCCTCGTTGATTTATCTTTTTTTTTTATTATATTAACTTCTACTTTTGTTTTTATTACTTTTCGGGGGATTAAATTGTTATGCTTTTATAAATGCCTTAATTTGAATGCTTGCTAAAAATTTTCAGTTTTTCTTCCTAGTTAACATAAACATTTATGGATAAAAATTTTCCTCAAAGTAACACTTTTATTGTGCCCACAAGTACTATTTTTGTTAGTATTCAGTTCTAAGTATTTTCTAATTTATTTAGAATTTCTTCCTTGACTTCGGATTAATGTAGAAATGTGTTTTTAAACCTCCAACTGTTTAGGGATGTATTTTTATTTAAATTGTTATTGATTTTTAATTTAATTTCTTTGTGGTCAAAGAATACAGTCTAAATGGAAAAGTCTGATACTGAAGCAATACATAAATTCATGTCAGTGACCACCTTTGGCTGGTTGGTATCATGAGGAAAGAATGACCATCTCAAAATAAAACAAAAAAAGAGGTGTTAAGCTAGGGAGAAACAACCTAAGTGTCCACTGACAGATGAATGGTTAAAGAAAATGTAATAGATGATAGACAGATAGATGTAGATATATAAATGAATACTATTCATCCTTTAAAAATAAGGATATCCTGCCATTTGTGACAACATGAATGAACCTGGAGGACATTATGCTAAGTGAAATAAGCCAAACACAAAAACAAATATGATATGATATAATTTATACGTGGAATCTAAAACGTTGAACTCACTGAACCAGAGAGTAGAACGGTAGTTGCCAAGGGCTGGGGGTGGGGGAAATGGGGAGTTGTAGGTCAAAGAGTATAAACTTTCAGTTACAAGATGAATAAATTCTGGAGATCTAATGTAGAGATCAGTGATTATTTTTAATACTATATTGTATACTTGAAATTTGCTAAGAGAGTAGATCTAAGTGTTCTCATCATACACCCACACATACACACAAAGTAACTATGTGAGGTCATAGAGGTGTTAATTAACTTGATTGTAGTAACCATTGTGATACATTATATCACAATGTATACACACATTAAATCATATTGTACACCTTTAAAAATTACATTGCACGACCTAAATATACAGAATTTTTATTTGTCAATCATACCTCAGTAAAGCTGAAACAAAACAAATACATAAAAAAACAAACAAAAAAGAATCCTTCCTTGGAAAATTGTTTCAGAGTTGTCTAATTGTCTGTCCCAGCAGACTAATGGGGAAGCATTTATCTATTGCCTATACCCACCTTGGTCAAGGCTAGCCCCAGTGGCATTAGCTTCCCATATTTCCAGTTTGCAGGTACATAGATGCAAAAGAGACCCTAGGCTCTCAGAGAAGGAAGTGAAATACACAGGTTCAGCCCTGAGCCAAGGCACTAGCTGGTCCGTTGCACCTGCAAAAGTCTGGTCAAAAAACCTCTAGATACCAGGGTAAGAGGTATGGCTTACAGGATGCTGAAGTGCCACAAAACAGATGCCTAATATGCTCCTAACGCTAACTAAATTCCACTTTGTTTTCCTTGTCTCTTTTTTGCTTATGATTTCCATGGTTTCTCCTGAGGAAAAACGACTGGTTAGGCCAAGGGATTTAGGGATTCCTAGGTCCTCCTGCTAGCTATCTCTTAGAAATTCAGATGTAATCATGTCATCTCCCCACTTTAAACTACTTAATAGTGTTCCATTTCTCTTGGAATAAAGACCAGAATCATTTAGAGCCTTCCTATCTCAGCCAAGCCTCATTTTGTGTCAGTCTTCTGTCTCTCTGTGTTCCAGTGACACTGGTCTTCCTTCTCACCCTCAAGAGCCATACTTCTTCCTCCTCAGGGCCTTGATACATGATGTTTTGTCTGCCCCTTCTCCTGGTTAACTTTATTCATCTTTCGAGTCTTATCTCTAATGTCTAAGAATCATCCTCCAAGAATTCATTTCTGTTTGCACAGACTTTCCTAGGTCCTCCTGTTGTTACATGCCTTCATGACAGTCAACACCATTTAAAACAATGTGTCTATTTGCATGCTTATGTGACCCATGGCTGTCTCATCCATTAAACTGTAAACACCATGAGGGAAGGAAGTGGGTTTATAATTCATCATAATATACCAAGTGCCTGGAACTTACTTGTATATACATCAAAGAAACAGAAACATTCATAGAATCAAAGATTTTTTAGAAAATAAAGTTTTTCACATCCCTACTGGATATTAGCTAAAGTTCTTGGCCCTTATCATTCAGTAATCCTTTCTAGGAAATTTAGATTGCTTTCATTTTGGATCCCTGGAACACACTTTGTTAATTGTTTCTACCTTTAAACCTTTCTGTGTTTTCTCCAGAGTTGAAATGTCCCTCTTTTGTCTTCCACATTTTGTGACCCAGCCCATGTTGTTCCTCTCAGACTCATAGTAGTAAATCTTCCCACAGAACTCCTAAAGTTATTTTTCTCTCTTCTGTTTTTTGTTGCACCTCTGGATCATCAGTTCTCAGGTCTATTGGGCACATTTTAGTTTAGGACCTAGGCCAGAGGTCTATAGCCCTCAGCCTGCAGATTGGAGCAAGTCCATATTGTCTTTTCTTGGACCCAGCACAACCACTCTATTGACAAATGCCAATAATGAATACGAATTGGCAGAAATACCTAATATAGAAAAATGAAGGTAAATCAAACATGATTTATTTATCTGAATTATATAAAATAAAATCAGCATGGTTAGGGGACCCACCAGAAATATAGGGCAGAGTCTCTGACACACAGAGATATATGTAGATTCCCAAAGCCTCACAGTTGCAGACGACAACATCTGTATGAGCAAGAATCACATCCAAACTCTCGGAAGCATAGCAGTCACCTTTGGCACATAAACTAATCTGCATGTGTACCCAGGACAACCTCCTCTTGGCCTGAAGCACCCATCAATCTCAAAGCTTTACCATTCATAATATAAACATGAACTCTACAATATAGAGCCAATCTCTCAAACACCAAGCTCATACTCTCCAGGTTAAATCAAGACTGATCTGATAACATTCCAAAACTCAGTGCTGCAGAACAAGAAAAGGAATCAGTTTGCCAGACATCTCTGGGGAATGAAAACAAGCTCTACTCATTCTATATATGTCCATATATTATTCTTTGTTATTATTATTGTCTTTTTAGTTTCCCATATCTAGAGGTAAGAGATAACACATAAAAATTTAGATTTTCTGTTTCTCTTAGTTTTGAAGGCAAGAGTGGAGACAGATCCCCCCATGGCTACAAAGTAGCAACAGTACTTTTTAAAAGAAAAATGCATACTCTAGTTGATCTTATTTCCCACCATCCACTATTACTTTTCCATGAACAGCTGCATTCATTTCCATTATCTATAAGCCTTTGCTTTTTTTAAAATCCTGATCTAAATTGTAAGCTCTCTGTAGGCAGGGGCCTTGCCTTACTTAGTTCAGCTTTTTCCACATCACTTAACGCATGGCGTTACCTGTAAGCCCTGGAAAAAGTAGACTTGAGGTAAGAGCAGTGGACATGGAGTTCAAATCCTAATTCTTCCCCTTGGTAGTTTTAAGGTCAGGGTATCTGTAACACCCATTTGATAGGGTTACTGTGAATTAGATAACATTAGGCAAAGAATCAGAAATATAATAAGTGCTCAGTAGATGCTCATTTATCATTTTTATTTTTACTTAATTGATCGTGGAAAACATGCAAAGAAAAATGAAAACTAGATCATCAGGCCAGCAAGAGACACATTAAACAGATGGCATGGCAACAAGGAGACGAGGCACGAGAGAGCAATTTGAAGAAGTCAGGAATGGTGAGGTTTAATCAATATGGAAATGCAAGCACAAAAGGGCCTGGATGATGCTGAATACATTTTCTTCTCCAATAATGAGGACACAAGCCACCCCAGCAGGCTGTGCAGATTTCCCAGTTTATTATACCAGGGCTCGTCTTACCCTGTACTATCCTGTAATTTACATGGCAAATGAAAGTAGGGTCTGAGATAGGGACACAGAGACTGCTAAGGCTGGCGCAAGCTCACGGGTCAGGAAGGCCAACCCATCTGCAACATAAAGTAATAATAGACTCACACCCTTTATATCTGGTGCTTATGAGGATAATAGTGAAAACACAATCATTATTATTATCTTTCTTTAGTTATTATCACTCATTATGTATTACTTATGCTAAATTATACTGAGCACTTGCTATGAGTTAGGCTTTAATGCTAAATGCTTTACATATTTTGCAACAAATAATTCTCAATACGACTCTATAGAATAAGTTGGAATATGTACTATTATTAGCCCCCATTTATAAATAAGGAATCTCAGGTTCATAGAAATTAAATAACGAAAATTCTCCTATGGCTGTTAAGTGTTGGAGCCATGATTTGAACCACCATCTGTCTGATTTTAGATCCCTTGCCCTTAACTTACCAAAAAAAAAAAAAACCAAAAGAAAGAAAGATAAAAGAAAATAAATTCTTTACTGCATGGGAGAAAGAGCCAGGGCACCAAAGGCTAATTCTTGCTATCTATGGGTCATTTAATTTAATTTACATTTTCCAATTTTCAAGACTAGACATTGTGTACTCATAATTTTTGAAAACCAATAAAAATTATTTTTTAAAAAAGCTGTCATCATTGATACCATAGCCTTGGTATCACAATCATCATTATTGCTCACTTATCAAATTTAGTCACTAAACTGGTTTGTGATCTACTAATAGAGAAAAAGCATGAATATAAATAAATGGCTATATGACTATACTGTCTTCCATCAGTGTTAATGGGTGTATTGTTTTTGGAATCTTTTCGATACCCCTTCCCCTAAAAAGGCTGGTAAAAGGATCAGTTAAAATAAGGCTATCTAAAATAAAAATTCAGTGCTTTTGTCCCATTCTGCAACTCTCCCACCAATGTTCCTCCAATGGTAACATTAACACTGACAGAGAATATACCACCTGCTAAGGCTAGCTCTCCCTGGGAAGCTCCGACTTCTAGAAAGGGTTTTATAAAGTTGAGACAGAATCTTTTCTCCATGCACTGATCCCTGTTCTGTTTTCTAGGGTCCCACAGATCAAATTTCACTGTACTGAAATGGAAAGAAGAGAAAATAAATAAGCAGAATAAACAAAAGGGAAAAAGAAACATGTGGGTGCAGAAACTAGAACAATCCCTACAAAAATAATACCTTTGGCAAATCAACCTAGAGTACTGCATTATCAGTAACCTTCTGTAGATATTCTGTAGGAGCAAGCAAATAGTTATTTGGATAACCTTTTTGAGTTGTTCAATTTTGAAGACTTATTTAACCTATCAAAACTGTGTTTACAATTCAATGTCATTCCCTGAGTTTTGCATTTTGTCCCAAGCACAAGCACGAATGCCCTCAGTATACCATTATGTCCCTTTCCTGAGTCAATCTTATAGTAAGCACAGCAGTAGACATTAATTCAGTTATCAGCAAGTATTTATTGAGCACTGACCATGTGCCAGGTACTAAGATAAGGGCCGACAATGAAGCAGTTAAATAAAATAAAATTCCTGCCAATGTTGGAGTTTACATTCTAGAGGGGCAGACTACAATTAATAAGTATTTAATTTGAGAAGTGCTACAAAGAAAAATAAAGCGTGAAAGGAGATTGACAGTGACTGGACGGGCATGCCGTTTTACATGGTGTAATCATGAACTTCCCTTTAGTGAGACAATATTGGAGCAAAGACTTATAGAAAGTAAGAGAGGAAGGTTCTGTAAGGCAGAGAGATGAGTGGTGAAGTACTCAAGAAACAGGAAGGAGAAAGGAGGAAGCCATGAAGAAAGTGGTGAAAGATAATGAAAGATACTGAGGGGGGTGGAAGGGAGTGAAAACAAATCATGTAAGGCCTTATAATCCACAGTAAGAATGTTTTATTTTATTCTGGGAAGCCATGAGAAGGTTTTGGTGAACCACTCTGGCTGCTGAATAGAAATAATTTAAAAGGGAAGGAAAGAAAATAGCGTTTTCAGTTGAGAAGGTATTAGAGTAGCCAAATAAAAGTTGTGGTGACTTGGACCATGAGAGGAACACAGGAGGTGGTGGAAAATGATCAGATTTGGGAGATATGTTTTCAATTAGAAACAAGAGAATTTGCGGATGGATTCGATGTTGTATTAGCTTTCTAGGGCTACCACAGACTGGGTGGCTTAAACAACAGAAATTTATTGTCTCACAGTTCTGGAGGCTGGAAGTCCAAGAACAAGGTGTCAGCAGGATTCATTTCTTCTGAGGTCTCTCTTCTTGGCTTGCGGATGGCCATCTTCTCCCTGTGTCTTCACACAGTCTTTCCTATGTGAGTGTCTGTGTCCTAATCTCTCCTTATAAGGATCCCAATCATATTGAATGAGGGCCCACCCACAGGACCTCATTTTACCTTAATTACCTCTTTAAAGAAGGTCCTATCTCCAAATAGAGTCACATTTCAAGGTACTGAGGGGTTCAGGCTTCAACAAATGAATTTTGCAGGGACACAGTTCAGCCCATAACAGATGTACAATGTCAGCAAAGAAGAGGATGCCAGAATGACCTTACATTTTTTTCTACTCTGAGCACTAAAGTTACCATTTACTGAAAAAAGGAGATCAGGGGAATAGCAGGTTTGAAGGTAAACGTCATCCAGGTGGCATGTTGAGCAGGCAGTTGGATATGATACTAGAATTCAAGGAAAGGTCAAGGATAAAGATACACTGGGATGTTTGTCAGCTACTATACAATATTTGAAAACATGGGATGGTTAGAAAATACGTTTGGTTAGAGAATAAAATAAGTATGCAGATGGAGACCTATGCCATTCCCATTTTTTTTCCAGAAAAAAAAAATCGAATATAAGCCACCCCAAAACAGTAAAGGAGACAGAGAAGGAATGGCCATTGAGATAGAAGGAGGACCCTGAAAATGTGTACCAGAAAAGCACAGTGAACAAAATGTTTCAAGGAGGGAAGGATCAAATGTATCAAAATATGAAAATAAGACAGTAACACGAGGACTGAGAGAAGATCACTGGCTTCTTCCACCCGAAGGTTATGAATGACCTTGAAAAAGCACTATTGGTGACATGATAGAGATGAAATCTTAATTCCCCACATATAATAAGTGGTTTCTGCAATTACTTCTGCTACTTCACTCCTGGTATCTAGAGCATGTGGAGTGGACAACAATTACCTGCATGTCTACATGGACCTAGTTGTCTTCTGACTCCTCTGTGATTGGGCACTCCAGTCCCTTCACTCGACCAAGGACCTTGTAGCTCACCTACCTCTTGCCACCTTATTCTTGCCATGAAATGAAGCTAATTGCTCCTTGGGGTTCTGCTCCAAATCAAATGAACCACCCCAAACCACAATTTGTCCACCCACACGGAGCAAGAATCCCAGCTGCTTACCTAGAAACATCTATCGCCATTGTAAACACTCTCTGTCAGCCAGTATGTATCATTATCAGAGCTGATACTTCTGGAGAATTACCTAGAAAATGACTCTAGATACAAAAGAAGATTACATATCTAGGGGGCTACCCACTGGAATATTTCAAACTGTAAATTCTTCTAAAAGATATTATTTTCACAAGCATCCATTTTATTAAGTAAGTCATTTTTAAAGATTAAATCATTATTTGCTGTACTGTATGGTATATGAAAATAGGTAGATCTACCAGGCTGTGAATAACCCACTGGTGATGGCATGGTGGTTACCTATTACATGGATATGATAGTGTGTTTCATAAGAGATCATAGCAATGCTTTTATACTGATAACATACTACCGGTAGCTATGGTTAGTCATTTTGTGTTTTGGCCAGTAAACTCTATTTTAGAAAATAAATTGCCCTCTTTTACTATACACAATATAATTAGACTCAAATGACATGAATTTTGAACAAGATGGGCTTAACGGAATGCAATCAGGAGGAAAACAATAAGTGTTATCCTTTTCTTCCCCACTGCCCATTCAGATATCCTCCGCCAGCCTATTTCATAAACTGCTCCTTGTATGCTGTTTCTAAATCATAAAGCAGCCATCACTCAGTAGTTCCATATCCAAAGGTGTAAGAATAAAATAAATTAAATCTAGGCTTCATTTAGAGTTAAAATTTCTGCCCTCTCTCAGCTTAGACCTGCTGCTTTAAAGGTATGTGTTTGGTTTATTTTCTACTTTGTGCTTTTATTCTTCTTTCCCCATTTACCAGGTTGCTTCTGCCATCTCCAGGGCTGAAGACGGGGGAGGTATAAAAGGTTTGGAGGCAGAAAGGTCTTAGCTGACTGGCATGCCATATGCTCACGTCTGGGCTCTCTGAACTTAGATTTTTAAGCGGATCTTTTTCTCATGGAATGCTTTCATGGGTTCTGTGGAGAAGCCCCTTCATTCAAGTGTTGCAGTCTTTTCCTACATTCCCTAACATGGATAATACATCCTCATTCAACCTCTGGCTGTACATGAAAATTTGCACGCATAATCTCTTTTATTGATTGTTGGTGCTCCAGCATCCCTCCAGGCAACCCCCTGGGCAATGTCCCTTTAACATGACCTCAGGTGTTCTCTTTCTCTCTCTTTCTTTCTTTCTCTCTCCCTCCTCACACTACCCCCACCCCACAGCTGATATCACAGATACACACTTCTGACCCTCAGAAAACATACCTTGCCTCACCATTGGTAAGAGCACAGCACAGGTACTTCTAAAATTTCTAAAATGCAGCTACCACCCAGGCCAGTCCAGCCACACCCTTCACTTTTAGACCTCCCGGGCATAGGTCCAGTACCAGATTTTGCATCTTGACAGACTCCAGGGGCAAAGGATCAAGTTTTCCAAGTGGCTTCCTTGAAGTTTCATTTGGCATGAAGAGAAAGGAGAATTACTGACTCCACTGCTCCACAAGTCCAAAGGACTACCTAACCCCACTCTTGAAAAAGCTGCAGCTCGAATTCCCAACTACTGTCTTAGTCTCTCTAATGCCTTTTGGATAACTGAGGTGGCAAGTGAACTAAAAGTGGAAAAATCAATTCTTGACTGCCTGCTTTGTAAGTTCCATTCAGGTTTGCACCTCACTTTGGAATGTGAGAGTATTTGCCACCTATTTTCTTGAGATTTTAGCCAACAATGACCAATGTATTTTAATATCTTGCTACCTTAGCATATAAATATACTGCATAATAAAAACATTTCATTTGGGGAATTAATATATTAAAACTGTATTCAAAACATGTTCAGCCCCAATGGATCAGGTCATTGACATTCTAGGTAAAGAAACTTCTATTGGGCTTTAAAATGTGGCCTAGTCATACAATGGAATACTAGTCAGCAAAAAAATGAAGAAACTGGAGATAAACACAGCAACATGGATGAGTCTCAGAAGCTCTATGCTGACCAAAGGTAGCTAGACACAAAATAGTGCATATTTATGATTCCATTTACATGAAACTCTAACAGAAACAAATCTAAATCTTTAGAGATGGAAAAGCATATCGGTGGTGGCTTAGACAGGGTGAGGGAGTCTCACTAGGATAGGACTCGGGAATTTTGGAGGTGACAGAAATGCTTGTGGTGACTATATGGATATAGGAGTATATAAAGATGTCAAAACTCATCAAAATGTAACCTTTAAATAGCTAGTTTAAAATTTTTTGTAAATTTAAGTTTATTGGGTTGGCCAAAAAGTTTGCTTGGGCTTTTCCGTAAGATGCTATGAAAAACCTGAACAAACTCTTTGGCCAACCCAATATATATACATATATGCATATGTAGGTGTTTAGACACACACACACACACATATATACACATACATATACACACACGCACTCCTATATTAGACGTGGGAGCTACACATCTGGACTGCATCGTATTTGCCCTTATAGAATTGTTTTCATTGAAATGTGCTACATTTTTATGTTTTATCATAAAGCCCCCAAAGGGTACTGTAGAAAAGTAGCCTCATTAACACAAGCTGTATTTTCTTGAGGGATGCTTTTGAGTGTGTTGTTCACCATGTTATACAATATTCTTTCTATGAGGAAAAACAAGAGAAATTTCAGTAATATGTGAGTTACTTGCAAACCATGTTTTTTACCCTGTGGACACTAAAACGCATAAAGGATCATTTCTTTCCTCTCTCAGGTTACTTTTACCAAACTCAGAGCTGTGAAACCTCTGGTTTTCATGGCATGCATTCTGTACAGTAACACAACTTTTTAGTTCTCTCTGTTTTCTCATTAATATTCAAGTCTCCTGAATTGGCATTGATTTATTATTGCAGAAAGACATAAAGAAATTAAGTAAAAAGCAAATTCTTGAAAACATCTGTCAACCAAAGAGAAAGGCTATAACAGACCATAAAAGCAACCAGACCAATAATTAAACTCCAAATGCTAACGATCTGCCCAATCCCTCTTGATACATGTAAGACATAAAAATTCATCATAGAATCCAGGCTTATGAAAGGTGGAATCTGTTTTATGCCATTATTGCTAAGAAATCTGAGCTGTGGGTCAAAAGGAGACAATCTAAGGAAATAATGCTACTGGGAAGACTCTGAACCTTGTCTTAAAATCAAAGGAAATAATTTTAAGAAAGTTCAATTCTATTAACTGGAAAAAAAAAGGAGGATTAAAAAGTACTCATTTCACTGTGTTGTTTTAAGTATTAATTAAAACGATGGGTGTAAGAGAGCCTGCTAGTGTTGTTATTTTAAAAAGTTAATAAAAGTTAAATTATACAAACAGCATCTAGGAAAACAATGGTTGATGGCTTATCAGTGAGGAAAGAGTGAGGCAAGTAGAGTGTGTGTACCATGTACAGCTGCTTCTCACACAACAGGGGCTTGAGATGAAAAACAATGTACAACTATTTCAGTATTTTCTCCTCTGGCCATTGGTGATCATTAGTGTTCTGTGTTCATTCCTTTCACAGCTGTTCTCAAGTTCACTAGTCATCTTGTGTTTTATCCTGTCAGCACGTTTCTTACATCCTCATCCATTTACCCTTCTCAAGCATTCTCAGTAGAATCCCATATACACAAGCAACATTCTCTTCACATTTTCCTTTTGTTTCTAGTTTGCTCCCAACATGTCTTCACAGGGCGGGGGACAGCATTGCTAAGACTCTCTCCAGTGAGGGAGGAAAACTGCAAAACATTCTGTAATTTTTGTCTCTAGGTCCACAGGAGGTAAAGCCTTTCTGTTCATCTACTAGCTCATTTGACAAGGAATAACTGAACACCTTCTACATGTTAACTGCTATGTAACCAATGGTTGCAAAGTGAGTTCACAAACACTGCCTCGACAACCCTCAGATCATCTTGGTGCCTTATTCGTGTCTCCATTTCACAAAGGGAAAACTGACACTAAATGCAGAGGGGTGACATCCCCAGCCTAGAGATTAGGCTCATATCAGCGACTCTCTGCAGTAGGAAAGTTTCAAAGGAACCTCCCATGACAATATAGCTAATTCCTAGATGCACTGAAAGAAACTTTATAATAAACTGAAAACACGTAAGGAAGTAAGGGTAAAAAAGAAAGGAAAGAATAAAAGAAGGAAGGAAGGGAGAACAGCAACAGAGAGCTAAAACAAGATTTGAGAGTGATGGACTGTAAGAGAACATGGAAATCAGGTTATCTCAGGATAAATGCCTAAATCAAGGCTGTGTTAACTTGAGCCCACATGAAGTTGGACAGGATGAATCTGGGAGTCCCCTACTTTAAGCCCAGACCCTCAAAGAGGACTAATGCGATACTAAATCAGCAATGCCCAGCAGTTCCCAACAGAAACAAATGAAACCCTCTGAAGGAAATCATCATTAATTCACACCCCCACGGTGCATTCAGATTCCACTGAACCAATAAAATTAAGTAAAAAGTTCCAAAAGGAAACAAACCACCACACGATTTGGCACAAACGACAAAGAATAAATTTCTTTAAATGACCCAAGGTCTCAGTTACGATATTTAACAGTATTCAATGTTTAAAGAAAAAAAGTTAAGGTGGAATTAAGAACCTAGGAAGTAAAACTAAGCTATTCCAAAGAAAGAAGTAGCAGAACAGGTGGTACTGGAAGGTGATGAAGGTGATGGGTTAGGACATACCCACAGAGGCAGTGGCATGTCCATGGCTCAGGCAGCTGAGCAGGTGGCAGTGAGGTGGCCAGGCAGTGGTTACCACAGATACCTCAGCAAGCCCATTAGCCTTTAGCATGTATTGTACAGCTATCCCACTAACAAATTCTTCCAACTTCTGTATATTTGAAAAATCTATAACTCACTTTAATTTTATAAAAAAGTTTTTTCTTAGATATAGAATTTATGTGACCAGTTTTTTCAGCATTGTAATGATGTCATTCCTCTGTCTTTTTTCGTTCAGTTTTTCTTATGACAATTCAATTTTGCTTTTCCTTGCAGGTAAAGTTTTTTTCCCCCTCTGGCTATCTTTGAGATATGTTCTTTATCTTTTATTTTAAACTAGTTAGTTATTATATGGTTTTATTTGCACTTACCCTGCTTATTTTTTACTGATTTTATTAGAGCTCTGTTTGCTTTTGTTTTTGATCAAATTTGGAAAATGTCTGGTGAATGATTTTTCAAGTAAATTGCCCTAGTAACTCTGCTTTTAGGTAATAATACAAGTGAAATAATAACATAGCTCCACCAAAAGAAATTAAACAAGAAGGATTATAATAGCAAAGATGTGGAAATAACCCAGATGTCCATTACCAGGTAAAGGGATAAAGATATTGTTGTTGCACATTCAAACAATGAAATGCTACTCAAAACAAAAGGGAATGAAGTACCAACAAATGCAATAATATGCATGAAGCTTAGTATAAGTAGCCACATATAAAATAATATATACCATTTATATAAAACTTATATAAATTTTATAATACCATTTATATAAAATACATTACAATACCATTTATATAAAATTTGAGAGCAGAAGAGACAAAACTAAACTTTGGTTGTCAATATTAGAACAGTGTGGCCTGGTGACGGGATCACTGAATGGAAAGAGGCACAACAGAATTTAGGATTTACTGGGGTATGGAAAACGCTTTAGATCCTAACTGCAGTGGTGATTACACAAGAGTGTACATCTGTCAAAACTCATTCAACCATACTTAACATCTTTGGTTTATACTCTAAGGTACTTATATGCATCACCCCCGCAAATCAATGGGAAAGTTGAACAACTATTTAAACATATCTAAAGACAGACGTTGAGAAATGGAAACTAGATCAGAAATTACACTAAGTGAAACAGAGCAAGAGAAGGGAACTCTAAAAGAAAGTTAAGAGACATAGAAAACATTTTCTCTTTCTGTTAACTTGATATGTCACATATTTGTATCAACCTTCTGCTAACAAATATTTAAAGATTCAGGTTAAAATATTCTATGAATCTTCCTAAAATAATATAGAGCTGACAAGAGACTTAGGAATCACTGCGCCAAAATCTAAGCAAAGGCAGGACTCCAACCACTTTAGTTCTAAGAGCTTTTGCCGAACCTGTGAAACACTTAGATTTTGAGAGTCTCCCAGAGCTTAGAGTAGAGTGATAAAAGCTCAGGGGCAATAAAATCTGTGCCTCAAAGGGCAATTCCTTCAGGCAGAAATAACCTAAATAAACCCATAAATCCTGTCCCAACCCCTGGCAAATGCAAGGAAACTTGCCCTGACTCTGATGTTGAGGAAGGTAGATGTTGTGTGGAAATGATTCTACAAGAACTTTAGGCCTATGGGTAAATATCGAGCTTATTTATGGCTAAAATTCATATCATCTTTGCAGTTCGAAATCTCAAGTACAGTCAAGGTAAAAGTGGTCCTTGATAAGAAGGGCCCCTTGGTACCTGGAATTAGCAAATTCAAAGGCTCAGGAGATACAAGCAACTCCTCCTAAGCCTCAAAGAATGCTCACAAATACTCTTCTATGAATACTAAGCATTTCATAGCCAAAAATGAGCCCAGGAGGAAGCAAGGCACTATGAGGAGAATCATCCAAAAAAATAGATAAAAATAAACCAGCAGAAACAAATTCACACAAACTTCAAAAATTTTTGATACTTTCACAATTATCAAATGCAAATTATTTTAAACATGTTTTATAGTGTTTAAGAAAATAAAAGGAAAGCTTTATAATAACTAATAGGGGAAAAAATAAACGGACTAGAAATTCCAAAAAATGAAATTTACATATCCCAAAGAAAAAATTCAATGTACAGGGTTTATAACATATTAGTCACAATTGAAAACAGAAACAGTTCAAAAGAAATTATTCAGAATGCACCACAAAGATTAAAGAAGTGATAGAAAATACAAGAGAGTGAATAAGAGACATGGAGGAGAGGAAGGGAAAGTCTAATGGGTATCTATTCCAAGTTACATAATGAAAACACAGAATGGAACACAGGAAATATATGAAGAGACGGTACCTGAGAATTTTCCTAAACAGATAAAAATGCAATTTCTCAGATTCAAGAAGCCCATGGAGTATGAAAGAAGAGCTACACAAATCCATTCTTATATGACATAATGACATTGAAACACTAAAGATGAAGAAAAGATATTGACAGCATCTTGGGGAAGGGGGGAAATAGACTGCCTTCAAAGAAGCATCTATTAGTCTGATAGCTGACTTATCAAGAGCCACTTCAGAAGCCAGAAGACAGACTGCTTATACTTTCAACATGCTGGAAGGCTACATATGCAACTTAGAATTCTATACTCAAGAAGAGTATCTACCAAAAGGTTAGAAGAATTAAAGATATTTCAAACAAACAGGTATATTTTTAAAGTCTGCCACTATATGACCCTCAAAAAGGAAGTTCTTTGGCATGTGATCCAGATGAAAGGTCTGAGTTACAAGAAAGAATGAAAAGCAAAATAAGTTGTAAATATATATAGATAAATCTAAAAGAAGATTAACTATATAAAATAATTTTATAATGTTTTATAGAATAAAATAATTGAATTAAATATACAAGCTGGGAGAAGAGAAATGAAGCTAAAGTGTTCTAAGGGCCTATGTTGCACAAAAGGACAGTAGGGTTTTTGATTAACTTTAGATTTTTTAAGTGAAGGACACATGTTGTAACTTTCATGGGAACCAGTGGAAAACAGGAACAGGTTGTACAAATTGTGCACTAGTACAGTTCTAAATAAATGGCCCGCAAAAATACATCTTAATCCCTGGAATATGTGAATGTTACCTCATTGGGCAAAAGGGATTTTGCAGATATGGTTAAATTTAGGATCATGAGGTGGGGAGATTATTCTGGATTATGCAGCTGGGCTCTAAATATAATAATAAATTTCTTTATAAAAGGTAGGATTCAGAGACTTGACTACAGAACAGGAGAATATTATGTGATAACACAAGAAGAAATTGCAGTGATGTGCTTTGAAGATGGAGTAGGGGCCAAATGCAAGGAATACAGGTGAACACTAAAAAGTGAAAAAAGGGAAGAAAACAGATTATCCCCTCATTACCTCCAAAAGTAATCAGTCCTACTGACATCTTTACTTTAGCCCAATGAAAGTGATTTCAGATATCTTGCTTCCAGAAATGTGAGAGAATAAATTTATTCTTTACTTAAGTTACTAAATTTGTGGTAATTTCTTTCAGCATCAAAGGGAAATAATACATATACAAAACATGAAATGATACAAGTTATTCATCCAAAAAAGAAGCAAAATAACAGGAAAAAGAGAACCATACAAATGGTGGAACAAAGAGAAAGAACCAAAAAATGTAGATATAATCCCACAGATACCTGTTATTATATTAATGATCTATGCTCCTATAGATAAAAGACAAAGAATGTCAGATAATTTTTTAAAATATCCACAACTAAATACAAGAATAGAAAAAGATTGAAAATTAAAGCATCAAGGAAGATATAGCATGCAAATATGAACCAAAGCAAATATTTAGCTATAGACCAAATAGCAGAAAACCTTACCAGAGATGAAGATGACCACTCCACAATGATAAAATACTCAGTTCATCAGAAAGTTGCACATGAAAAGATACCCAACATTGTTATTCAGGAATATACAAGTCAAAACCCACTATAAGATACCACTTCACACCCAATAGAATGACTATAACAATAATAACAAAATAAATAAAACTGTTGGTAAAGATGTAGAGAAATTAGAACCCTCATACATTGCTAGCAGCAATGTAAAATGGTTAAGCTGCAGTAGAAAAGTTTGGTGGCTCCTCAATAAATTAAACATAGAATTACCAGATGACCCAGTAATTCTACCTCTAGGTATACCCAAAAGAATTGAAAACAAGGACTCAGATACTTGAATGCCAATGTTCACTGTAACATATTGATAAAATCCAAGGGAGGCGGAGACTAGTTCAACATGATGGAGTAGAAGGACGTGCGCTCACTCCCTCTTGCGAGAACACCAGAATCACCACTAACTGCTGAACAGTCATCAACAGGAAGACACTGGAACTCACCAGAAAAGATACCCCACATCCAAAGACAAAGGAGAAGCTGCACCGAGATGGTAGGAGGGGCGCAATCACAATAAAATCAAATCCCATAGATGCTCGGTGGGTGACTCACAAACTGGAGAACAATTATACCACTGAAGTCCACCAACTGCAGTGAAGGTTTTGAGCCCCACATCAGGCTTCCCAACCTGGGGGTCCACCAACAGGAGGAGGAAGTCCCAGAGAATCAGATTTTGAAGGCTAGTGAGATTTGATTGCAGGACTTTGACAGCACTGGGGGAAACAGACTCCACTCTTGGAGGGCACACACAAAGTAGTGTATGCACCAGGGCCCAGGGGTAAAGAACAGTGACCCCATAGGAGACTGAACCAGACCTACCTGCTACTGTTGGAGGGTCTCCTGAAGAGGCGGGGGGCGGCTGTGGCTCACTGTGCGGACAAGGACACTGGCAGCAGAAGTTCTGGGAAGTACTCCTTGGCATAAGCCTTCCCAGATCCACCATTAGCACCACCAAAGAGCTTGTAGGCTACAGTGCTGGGTCACCTCAGGTCAAACAACCAACAGGAAGGGAACTCAGACCCACCTATCACAAGACAAGTGGATTAAAGTTTTACTGAGCCCTGCCCACCAGAGCAACACCCAGCTGGACCCACCACCAGTCCCTCCCATCATGAAGCTTGCACAAGCCTATTAGATAGCCTCATCCACCAGAGGGCAGACAGTAGAAGCAAAAAGGACAACAATCCTGCAGCCTGTGAAATGAAAATCATATTCACAGAAAGACAGACAAAATGAAAAGGCAGAGGGCTATGTACTAGATGAAGTAACAAGATAAAACCCCAGAAAAACAACTAAATGAAGTGGAGATAGGCAACCTTCCAGAAAAGGAATTCAGAATAATGATAGTGAAGATGATCCAAGACCTAAGAAAAAGAATGGGAGCAAAGATCGAGAAGATACAAAAAATGTTTAACAAACACCTAGAAGAATTAAAGAACAAACAGAGATGAACAATAAAATAGCTGAATTGAAAAATACACTAGAAGAAATCAATAGCAGAATAACTGAGGCAGAAGAACGGATAAGTGACCTGGAAGACAGAATGGTGGAATTCACTGCCATGGAACAGAATAAAGAAAAAAGAATGAAAAGAAATGAAGACAGCATAAGAGACCTCTGGGACAACATTAAATGACCCAACGTTCACATTATAGGGGTCCCAGAAGAAGAAGAGAGAGAGAAAGGTCCCGAGAAAATATTTGAAGAGATTATAGTTGAAAACTTCCCTAACATGGGAAAGGAAATAGCCAATGCAAGGAATACAGGTGAACACTAAAAAGTGAAAAAAGGGAAGAAAACAGATTATCCCCTCATTACCTCCAAAAGTAATCAGTCCTACTGACATCTTTACTTTAGCCCAATGAAAGTGATTTCAGATATCTTGCTTCCAGAAATGTGAGAGAATAAATTTATTCTTTACTTAAGTTACTAAATTTGTGGTAATTTCTTTCAGCATCAAAGGGAAATAATACATATACAAAACATGAAATGATACAAGTTATTCATCCAAAAAAGAAGCAAAATAACAGGAAAAAGAGAACCATACAAATGGTGGAACAAAGAGAAAGAACCAAAAAATGTAGATATAATCCCACAGATACCTGTTATTATATTAATGATCTATGCTCCTATAGATAAAAGACAAAGAATGTAAGATAATTTTTTAAAATATCCACAACTAAATACAAGAATAGAAAAAGATTGAAAATTAAAGCATCAAGGAAGATATAGCATGCAAATATGAACCAAAGCAAATATTTAGCTATAGACCAAATAGCAGAAAACCTTACCAGAGATGAAGATGACCACTCCACAATGATAAAATACTCAGTTCATCAGAAAGTTGCACATGAAAAGATACCCAACATTGTTATTCAGGAATATACAAGTCAAAACCCACTATAAGATACCACTTCACACCCAATAGAATGACTATAACAATAATAACAAAATAAATAAAACTGTTGGTAAAGATGTAGAGAAATTAGAACCCTCATACATTGCTAGCAGCAATGTAAAATGGTTAAGCTGCAGTAGAAAAGTTTGGTGGCTCCTCAATAAATTAAACATAGAATTACCAGATGACCCAGTAATTCTACCTCTAGGTATACCCAAAAGAATTGAAAACAAGGACTCAGATACTTGAATGCCAATGTTCACTGTAACATATTGATAAAATCCAAGGGAGGCGGAGACTAGTTCAACATGATGGAGTAGAAGGACGTGCGCTCACTCCCTCTTGCGAGAACACCAGAATCACCACTAACTGCTGAACAGTCATCAACAGGAAGACACTGGAACTCACCAGAAAAGATACCCCACATCCAAAGACAAAGGAGAAGCTGCACCGAGATGGTAGGAGGGGCGCAATCACAATAAAATCAAATCCCATAGATGCTCGGTGGGTGACTCACAAACTGGAGAACAATTATACCACTGAAGTCCACCAACTGCAGTGAAGGTTTTGAGCCCCACATCAGGCTTCCCAACCTGGGGGTCCACCAACAGGAGGAGGAAGTCCCAGAGAATCAGATTTTGAAGGCTAGTGAGATTTGATTGCAGGACTTTGACAGCACTGGGGGAAACAGACTCCACTCTTGGAGGGCACACACAAAGTAGTGTATGCACCAGGGCCCAGGGGTAAAGAACAGTGACCCCATAGGAGACTGAACCAGACCTACCTGCTACTGTTGGAGGGTCTCCTGAAGAGGCGGGGGGCGGCTGTGGCTCACTGTGCGGATAAGGACACTGGCAGCAGAAGTTCTGGGAAGTACTCCTTGGCATAAGCCTTCCCAGATCCACCATTAGCACCACCAAAGAGCTTGTAGGCTACAGTGCTGGGTCACCTCAGGTCAAACAACCAACAGGAAGGGAACTCAGACCCACCTATCACAAGACAAGTGGATTAAAGTTTTACTGAGCCCTGCCCACCAGAGCAACACCCAGCTGGACCCACCACCAGTCCCTCCCATCATGAAGCTTGCACAAGCCTATTAGATAGCCTCATCCACCAGAGGGCAGACAGTAGAAGCAAAAAGGACAACAATCCTGCAGCCTGTGAAATGAAAATCATATTCACAGAAAGACAGACAAAATGAAAAGGCAGAGGGCTATGTACTAGATGAAGTAACAAGATAAAACCCCAGAAAAACAACTAAATGAAGTGGAGATAGGCAACCTTCCAGAAAAGGAATTCAGAATAATGATAGTGAAGATGATCCAAGACCTCAGAAAAAGAATGGGAGCAAAGATCGAGAAGATACAAAAAATGTTTAACAAACACCTAGAAGAATTAAAGAACAAACAGAGATGAACAATAAAATAGCTGAATTGAAAAATACACTAGAAGAAATCAATAGCAGAATAACTGAGGCAGAAGAACGGATAAGTGACCTGGAAGACAGAATGGTGGAATTCACTGCCATGGAACAGAATAAAGAAAAAAGAATGAAAAGAAATGAAGACAGCATAAGAGACCTCTGGGACAACATTAAATGACCCAACGTTCACATTATAGGGGTCCCAGAAGAAGAAGAGAGAGAGAAAGGTCCCGAGAAAATATTTGAAGAGATTATAGTTGAAAACTTCCCTAACATGGGAAAGGAAATAGCCAATCAAGTCCAGGAAGTGCAGAGAGTACCAGGCAGGATAAATCCAAGGAAAAACATGCCAAGACACATAATAATCAAATTGACAATAATTAAAAACAAAGAAAAATTATTAAAAGCGACAAGGGAAAAAAGACAATATACAAGGGAACTCTCATAAGGTTAACAGCTGATTTCTCAGCAGAAAATCTACAAGCAAGAAGGGAGTGGCACAATATATTTAAAGTGATGAAAGGGAAGAACCTACAACCAAGATTACTCTACCCAGCAAAGAACTAATTCACATTCGATGGAGAAATCAAAAGCTTTACAGACAAACAAAAGCTAAGAGAACACAGCACCACCAAACCAGCTCTACAACAAATGCTAAAGGAACTTTT
Organism: Neophocaena asiaeorientalis asiaeorientalis; assembly: GCF_003031525.2. Lineage (NCBI taxonomy): Eukaryota > Metazoa > Chordata > Mammalia > Artiodactyla > Phocoenidae > Neophocaena > Neophocaena asiaeorientalis. The sequence goes on from NW_020175047.1 coordinate 1,030,821, forward strand.
CTAAGTGGGAAACACAAGAGAAGAAAAGGAACTACAAAAACAAACTCAAAACAATTAAGAAAATGGTAATAGGAACATGATATCGATAATTACCTTAAATGTGAATGGATTAAATGCTCCAACCAAAAGACACAGGCTCACAGAATGGATACAAAAACAAGACCTGTATATATACTGTCTACAAGAGACCTACAGACTGAAAATGAGGGGATGGGAAAAGATATTCCATGTAAATGGAAGTCAAAAGAAAGCTGGAGTAGCAATACTCATATCACATAAAACAGACTTTAAAACAAAGAATATTGCAAGAGACAAGGAAGGACATTACATAATGATCAAGGGATCAATCCAAGAAGAAGATATAACAATTCTAAATATATATGCACCAAACACAGGAGCACCTTAATACATAAGGGAAATGCTAACAGCTATAAAAGAAGAAATCGACAGTAACACAATAATAGTGGCAGACTTTAACACCTCACTTACACCAATAGACAGATCATCCAGACAGAAAATCAATAAGGAAACACAAGCTTTAAATGACAAAACAGACCAGATAGATTTAATTGATATTATAGGGCATTCCATCCAAAAACAACAGAATACCCTTTTTCTCAAGGGCACAAAGAACATTCTCCAGGATAGATCACACCTTGGGTCACAAATCAAGTCTCGGTAAATTTAAGAAAATTCAAATCACTTCAATCATCTTTTCCAACCACAATGCTATGAGATTAGAAATCAATTACAGGGGGAGGACCTTCAAGATGGTAAAGGAGTAAGGCATGGAGATCACCTTCCTCCCCACAAATACATCAAAAATATATCTACATGTGGAACAACTTCTACGGAACACTTACTGAACACTGGTAGAAGACCTCACACTTCCCAAAAGGCAAGAAACTCCCCCATGTACCTGGGTAGGGCAAAAGGAAAAAGGAAAAACAGAGACAAAAGAATAGGGATGGGACCTGCACCTCTGGGAGGGAGCTGTGAAGGAGGAAAAGTTTCTGCGCACTAGGAAGCCCCTTCACTGGTGGAGACGAGGGGTGGGGGAGCGGGGAAGCTTCAGAGTCACTGAGGAGAGTGCAGCAACAGGGGTGCACAGGACAAAGCGGAGAGATTCCCACACAGAGTATTGGTGCCGACCAGCACTTACCAGCCTGAGAAGCTTGTCTCCTCACCCACCGGGGCAGGTGGAGGCTGGGAGCTGAGGCTCGACTGGGGTTCGCTTCATGAACCCAGACTGAAGGGGGCTACTGTGCCACAGCTAGCCAGGAAGGAGTCCAGGAAAAAGTTTGGAACTGCCTAAGAGTCAAGAGACCATTGTTTCGGAGTGTTCAAGGACAGGGGATTCAGAACACCACCTAAATGAGCTCCAGAGACGGGCGCAAGCCATGGCTATCAGCGCAGACACAAGAGACGGGCATGAAATGCTAAGGCTGCTGCTGCAGTCACCAAGAAGCCTGTGTGCAAGCACAGGTCACTATCCACACCTCCCCTCCAGGGAGCCTGTGCAGCCCGCCACTGTCAGGGTCCCATGATCCAGGGACACCTCCCCCGGGAGAACACACAGCATGCCACAGGCTGTTGCAACATCACTCCAGCCTCTGCCACTGCAGGCTCACCCCGCATTCTGTACCCCTCCTTCCCCTGGCCTCAGTGAGCCAGAGCCCCCGAATCAGCTGCTCCTTTAACCCCGTCCTGTCTGGGTGAAGAATAGACGCCAGAGGGAGACATGCCTATATGCAGAGGCAGGGTCAAATCCAAAGCTGAACCCCAGGAGCTGTGCGAACAAAGAAGAGAAAGGAAAATCTCTCCCAGCAGCCTCAGGAGGAGTGGATTAAATCTTCACAATCAATTTGATTTACGCTGCATCAGTGGAATACCTGAATCAACAACGAATCATCCCAAAATTCAGGGGATGGACTTTGGGAGCAACTGTAGACTTGGGGTTTGCTTTCTGGGTCAAATTTCTTTCTAGTTTTATGTTTATCTTAGTTTAGTATTTAGAGCTTATTATCATTGATATGCTTCTTTACGTGGTTTTGTCTCTATAGGTTTGCTTTTACCATTTGTCCTAAGGTTCTGTCTGTCCATTTTATTGGATTAGTTTTTAGCCTTCTTATCATTTGTGGATTTGTTTATTGGTTTCCTTACTCTCTTCTTTTTTTTTTCAAATTACTTTTTTATTTTAATAATATTTTTTATTTCAATAACTTCATTTTTTTCTTTCTTTCTATTTTTTTTCTTTTCTCCCTTTTCTTCTGACACGGGGGCTGATAGGGTCTTGGTACTCCACCTAGGTATCAGACCTGAGCCTCTGACGTGGGAGAGCCGAGTTTAGGACACTGTTCCACCAGACACCTCCTGGCCCCTCATAATATCAGTTGGCAAAACTCTCCCAGAGATCTCTGTTTCCATGCTAAGACCCAGCTCCACTCAAAGACCAGCAAGCTACAGTGCTGGACACCCTATGCCAAACAACTAGCAGTACAGGAACACAACCCCACCCATTAGCAGAAAGGATGCCTAAAATTATGATAAGATCACAGACACTCCAAAACACATAGCCAGATACAGGCCTGCCCACAAGAAAGACAAGATCCAGCCTCATCCATCAAAACACAGGCACCAGTACCCTCCACCAGGAAGCATACAAAACCCACTGAAACAAACTTAGCCACGGGGGACAGACACCAAAAACAACAGGAACTATGAACCTGCAGACTGTGAAAAGGAGACTGCAAACACAGTAAGTTAAGCAAAATGAGAAGACAGAGAAACACACAGCAGATGAAGGAGCAAGGTAAAAACCCAGCAGACCAAACAAAAGAAGAGGAAATAGGCAGTCTATCTGAAAAATAACTCAGAGTAATGATAGTGAAGACGATCCAAAATATTGGAAACAGAATGGAGAAAATATAAGAAACGTTTAATAAGGACCTAGAAGAACTAAAGAGCAAACAAACGATGATGAACAACACAATAAATGAAATAAAAAATTCTCTAGAAGGAATCAATAGCAGAATAACTGAGGCAGAAGAATGAATACATGACCTGGAAGATAAAATAGTGCAAATAACTACCACAGAGCAGAATAAAGAAAAAAGAATGAAAAGAATTGAGAACAGTCTCAGAGACCTCTGGGACAACATTAAATGCACCAACATTTGAATTATAGGGGTCCCAGAAAAAGAAGAGAAAAAGAAAGGGACTGAGAAAATATTTGAAGAGATTATAGTTGAAAAGTTCCCTAATACGAAAAAGGAAATAGTCAATCAAGTCCAGGAAGTGCAGAGAGTCCCATACAGGATAAATACAAGGAGAAACATGCCAACACACATATTAATCAAACTATCAAAAAATAAATAAAAAGAAAAAATATTAAAAGCAGCAAGGGAACAGCAACAAATAACACATGAGTGCATCCCCATAAGGTTAACAGCTGAACTTTCAGCAGAAATTCTGCAAGCCAGAAGAATGTGGCAGGACATATTTAAAGTGATGAAAGGGAAAAACCTATAACCAAGATTACTCTACGAAGCAAAGATCCCATTCAAATTCGATGGAGAAATTAAAAGCTTTACAGACAAATAAAATCTAAGACAATTTAGCACCACCAAACCAGCTTTACAACAAATGCTAATGGAACTACTCTGGGCATGAAACACAAGAGAAGGAAAAGACCCATAAGAACAAACCCAAAAAAACTAAGAAAATGGTAATAAGAAAATACATATCGATAATTACCTTAAATGTAAAAGAATTAAATGCTCCAGCCAAACAACATAGACTGGCTGAATGGATACAAAACCAAGACCCACATAAATGATGTCTACAAGAGACTCACTTCTAACCTAGGGATACATACAGACCAGACTGAAAGTGAGGGGATGGAAAAAGATATTCCAGGCAAATAGGAATCAAAAGAAAGCTGAAGTAGAAATTCCCGTATCAGACATAATAGACTTTAAAATAAAGACTATTACAAGAGACAAAGAAGGACACTATAAAATGATCAAGGGTTCAATCCAAGAAGAAGAAATAACAGTCGTAAATATTTATGCACCCAACATAGGAGCACCTCAGTATATAAGGCAACTGCTAACAACCATAAAGGGGGAAATTGACAGTAACACAATAATAGTAGAGGATTTTAACGCCCCATTTTCATCAATGGACAGACCATCAAAAGTGAAAATAAATAAGCAAACACAAGCTTTAAATGACACATTGAACAAGATGGACTTAATTCATACTTATAGGACATTCCAACCAAAACCAACAGAATACACTATCTTCTGAAGTGCACATGGAACATTCCCGAGAATAGATCATATCTTGGGTCACAAATCAAGCCTTGGTAAATTTAAGAAATTGAAATAATATCAAGTACCTTTTCCCACCACAACACTATAAGACTAGATATCAAATATAGGAAAAAAACTATGAAAAATACAAACACATGTAAGCTAAACAATACACTACTAAATAACCAAGAGGTCAATGAAGAAATCAAAGAGGAAATCAAAAAATATCTAGAAACAAATGACAATGAAAACACGACAACCAAAAGCCTATGGGATGCAGCAAAAGCAGTTCTAACAGGGAAGTTTATAACAATACAATCCTACATTAGAAACAAGAAACATCTCAAATAACCTGAACTTACACCTAAAGCACTTCAAAAAAGAAAGTAAAAAAAACCCAAAGTTAGCAGAAGGAAAGAAATCATAAAGATCATATCAGAAATAAATGAAAAAGAAAGAAACAACAGTTAAGATCAATAAAACTAAAAGCTGGTTCTTTGAGAAGATAAACAAAATTGATAAAACATTATCAACACTCATCAAGGAAAAAGGGGAAAAGACTCAAATAAATAGAATAAGAAGTGAAAAAGGAGAAGTAACAAGTGACACTGCAGAAATACAAAGGTTTATGAGAGATTACTACAAGCAACACTATGCCAATAAAATGGACAACCTGGAAGAAATGGATAAATTCTTAGAAAAGCACAACCTTCCAAGATTGAACCAGGAAGAAATAGAAAATATAAACAGACCAACTACAAGCACTGAAATTGAGACTGTGATTTAAAATCTTCCAACAAACAAAAGCCCAGGACAAGATGGCTTCACCGGCGAATTCTATCAAACATTTAGAGACGAGCTAACACCTATCCTTCTCAAACTCTTCCAAAATACAGCAGAGGAAGGAACACTCCCAAACTCATTCTATGAGGCAACCATCACCCTGATACCAAAACCAGACAAAGATACTACAAAAAAAGAAAATTACAGATCAGTATCACTGATGAAAATAGATGCAAAAATCCTCAACAGAATACTAGCAAACAGAATCCAACAACACATTAAAAGGATCATACACCATGATCAAGTGGGATTTATCCCAGGTATGCAAGAATTCTTCAATATACACAAAGTAAACAATGTGATACACCATATTGACAAACTGAAGAATAAAAAACATATGATCATCTCAATCGATGTAGAAAAAGCTTTTGACAAAATTCAACACCCATTTATGATAAAAACTCTACAGATAATGGGAACAGAGGGAACCTACCTCAACATGATAAAGGCCATATACAACAAACCCACAGCAAACATCACTCTCAATGGTGAAAAACTGAAAGCATTTCCTATAAGATCAGGGAGAAGACAAGGATGGCACTCTTGCCACTATTATTCAACACAGTTTTGGAAGCCCTAGCCATGGCAATCAGAGAAGAAAAAGAAATAAAAGGAATACAAATTGTAAAAGAAGAAGTAAAACTGCCAGTGTTTGAAGATGACATGATACTCTACATAGAGAATCCTAAAGATTCCACCAGAAAACTACTAGAGCTAATCAATGAATTTGGTAAAGTAGCAGGATACAAAATTAATGCACAGAAATCTCTTGCATTCCGATACACGAACGATTAAAGATCAGAAAGAGAAATTAAGGAAACAATCCCATTCACCATTGCAAAAAAAAAAGAATAAAATACCTAGGAATAAACCTACCTAAGGAGGAAAAAGACCTGTACTCAGAAAACTATAAGACACTGATGAAAGAAATCAAAGATGACACAGACAGATGGAGAGATAGACCATGTTCTTGGATTGGAAGAATCGATACTGTGAAAATGACTATACTACACAAAGCTATCTACAGATTCAATGCAATCCACAGATTCAATGCAATCCCTATCAAATAACCAGTGGCATTTTTTATAGAACTAGAACAAAAAATCTTAAAATTTGTATGGAGACACAAAAGATGCCGAATAGCCAAAGCAATCTTAAGGGAAAAAAACCGAGCTGGAGGAATCAGGCTACCTGACTTCAGACTATACTACAAAGCTACAATAATCAAGACAATATGGTACAGGCACAAAAACAGACATATAGAACAATGAAACATGATAGAAAGCCCAGAGATAAACCCATGCACCTATGGCCAACTAATCTATAACAAAGGAGGCAAGGATATACAATGGGGAAAAGACAGCCTCTTTAATAAGTGGTGCTGCAAAAACTGGGCAGCTACATGTAAAAGAATGAAATTAGAACACTCCCTAACACCATACACAGCAATAAACTCAAAGTAGATTAAAGACCTAAATGTAAGACCAGACACTGTAAAACTCTTAGAGGAAAATTTAGGAAGACACTCTTTGACATAAATCACAGGAAGATCTTTTTTGACCCACCTGCTAGAGTAATGGAAATACAAACAAAAATAAACAAATGGGACCTAATGAAACTTAAAAGCTTTTTCATAGCAAAGGAAACCATAAACAATACAAAAAGACAACCCTCAGAATGGGAGAAAATATTTGCAAAGAGATCAACGGACAAAGGATTAATCTCCAAAATATACAAACAGCTCATGTAGCTCAATATTAAAAGAACAAACAACCCAATCCAAAAAAGTGCAGAAGACCTAAATAGGCATTTCTCCAAAAAAGACATACAGATTGCCAAGAGGCACATGAAAATCAGCTCAACATCACTAATTATTAGAGAAATGCAAATCAAAACTATAGTGAGGTATCCCCTCACACCAGTTAGCATGGGCTTCATCAGAAAATCTACAAACAACGAATGCTGGAGAGGGCGTGAAGAAAAGGGAACCCTCTTGCACTGTTGGTGGGAATGTAAATTGATATAGCCACTATGGAGAACAGTATGGAGGTTCCTTAAAAAATTAAAGTAGAATTACCATATGACCCAGCAATCCCACTACTGGGCATATACCCAGATAAAAACCATAATTCAAAAACACACATGCACCCCAATGTTCATTGCAGCACTGTTTACAACAGCCAGGTCATGGAAGCAACCTAAATGCCCATCGACAGATGATAAGGTACATATATACAATGGAATTTGACTCAGCCATAAAAAGGAATGAAATTGGGTCATTTGTAGAGATGTGGATGGACCTAGAGACTGTCATACAGAGTGAAGTAAGTCAGAAAGAGAAAAACAAATATCATATATTAACGCATATGTGGAATCTAGAAAAATTGTACAGATGAATCAGTTTACCAGGCAGAAATGAGACACAGATGCAGAGAACAAATGTATGGACACCAAGGGTGGAAAGTGGTGGTGGTGGTGGGGTGAATGGGAGATTGGGATTGACATATATACACTAATATATATCAAATAACTAATAAAAAAAATTTTTTGAAACGAAAAAAGAATCCAAGGGAGGCAAGAATATACAATGGAGAAAAGACATAAGAGGTTCTGGGGAAACTGGACAGCTACATGTAAATGAATGAAATTAGAACACTCCCTCACACCATACACAAAAATAAACTCAAAATGGATTAAAGACCTAAATGTAAGGCCAGATACTATAAAACTCTTAGAGGAAAACATAGGAAGAACACTGTTTGACATAAATCACAGCAAGATCTTTTTTGATCCACCTCCTAGAGTAATGAAAATAAAAACAAAAATAAACAAATAGGACCTAATTAAACTTAAAGGCTTTTGCACCGCAAGGGAAACCATAAACAACAGAAAAAGACAACCCTTAGAATGGGAGAAGATATTTGCAAATGAAACAACCGACAAGGGATTAATCTCCAAAATATACCAACAGCCCATGGAGCTCAATATCAAAATAAGAAACAACCCAATTAAAAAATGGGTAGAAGATCTAAATAGACATTTCTTCAAAGAAGACATACAGATGGCCAATAAGCATATGAAAAGATGCTCAACATAGCTAATTATGAGAAAAAAGCAAATCAAAACTACGATGAGGCATCACCTCACACTGGTCAGAATGGCCATCTTTAAAAAGTCTACAAATAATAAATGCTGGATAGGGTATGGAGAAAAGGGAACCCTCCTACACTCTTGGTGGGAATGTAAGTTGTTACAGACACTATGGAGAACAGTATAGAGATTCCTTAAAAAACTAAAACTAGAGCTACCATATGATCCTGAAATCCAACTCCTGGGCATATATCTGGTGAAAACCATAATTTGAAAAGATACATGCATTATTTATTGCAGCACTGTTTACAATAGCCAGGACATGGAAGCAACCTATATGTTCATCAACAGAGGAATGGATAAAGAAGATGTGGTACATATATACAATGGAATATTACTCAGCCATAAAAAAGAAATAAATAATGTCATTTGCAGCAACATGGGTGAACCTAGAGACTGTCATACTAAGTGAGACAGAGAAAGACAAATATCATATGATATTGCTTATACATGGAATCTAAAAAAAAAGGGTACAAATGAACTATCTACAAAACAGAAATAGAGTTACAGATGTAGGAAACAAACTTATGGTTACAGCGTGTAAGTGGGGGATGGTTAAATTGGGAGATTGGGATTGACATATACACGCTACTATATATAAAATAGATAACTAATAAGAACCTACTGTATAGCACAGTGAACTCTACTCAATACTCTGTAATGGCCTATATGGGAAAAGAATAAAAAAGAGTGGACATATGTATATATATAACTGATTCACTTTGCTATACACCTGAAACTAACACAACATTTTAATCAACTACACTCCTATAAAAATTAAAAAAAAAAACAAAAAAAAACGCTGGAAACCCAAGTGTCCATAACAGATGAATAAACAAAATGTGGTATATACATGGAATGGAGTATTATACAGTCATAGAAAGGGATGGAGTTTTGACACCTGCCATAACATGTAATAACCTTGAAAATATTATGCTACATGAAATAAGCCAGACACAGAGGACAAATATTATATGATTTTACTATTATACGAAATACCTAGCATAGGCAAATTCATAGTGACAGAATGTAGATTAGGGCTTAGCAGAGGCTGGGGTTGAACAGGGAAAGAGAAAGTATTTCTTAATGGATACTGAGTTTCTATTTGTAATGATGAAAAAGTTTTAAAGATAGTGGTGATGGTTGCACAACACTGTGAATGTAACTAATAGCCATTGAAATATATATTTTAAATGGTTAAAGTAGCAAATATTATGCTATATATATATTTTTAACCACTATAATATAAAAGCAATTCTGAGGAAAAGCCCAGGAAAGACAATCAAGAAAGTATAGAGTCATAGAAACCACAGGCATTATGAAGCGTTTCCAGAAGAAAGATGTGGTAAATACTGTTAAGATTGACAGGGATTTAAACTAATACACTCTCAAGTAACATGTTGGGATATGAAGAGAAAGTCATGGTGCTTGCCACCGTTGGCTCATGAAAAGAAGTATAGCTCCCCCAAAATACTACAGTCACAGTTACAGCTGTGCTAGTCTAGAGCTGTGGAAAATCCTGTCTTGCCTGCTTGACCAACTCTTCTTTCTTCAAAGTCCACTCCAGCCTACCAAGCTACCATATGTACAGGATATCTTTATCCTCCATGATATCCCAGTGATTGATATGTGACAGTCAAAATAAACGCTTTTGATTAAGAAAGATCTAGGATTCAATCCTAGATCCACCACATTTTAGGTTTTGGTTACTGATCCAATCAACTAATTTCTCTTAGGTTCAGTTTTCCAGTCTGTTAAAACTGGATAGTGATAATATCTACCTTGAAGGAATTAGTGATAATTAGGGATAATATACATGCCAGACATCTTCAAAAGCTCTAAGAACCAAGCCTAATATGGTATAGGCACTGAATAAATTATAACATCGAATATATTTTACTTGCTTATGTGTCTGTTTTTCTTGGAGATCATAGAGTGTCTCTATAATTCTATTTCCAGTTTCTAACACAGTATCTGGAATATATTAGGTTTAACTGTAAGTCTGCAACTATCAATAGAGATCTTAATAGTAAAACAAAAATTCTGACTCACAAGTCTACCACAGGCTGTCTTTTGGCATCATCAGGATAGAGAACAGAAACCACCACTTGCCCACTTGCCAGAAAAGCAACATCAAGCATTGCTCTTCAGCAGGAATCCTTACAGTGGTCCAGCACATCAGTGTACAAAGTTCTCTGGGAGATACCTACTTCTCAGGTGACTGCTCAGATGCAAGAAGATGAAACTCACATGAGACAGGTTTACTAGTTATCTATTGATATATAACAAATTGCCTCCAAAATTTGCTGGCTTAAAACAACAGACTTATTTTTTAACCTCACAGTTTCTGTAGGTCAGGAATCTGGGTGCAGCTCAGCTGGGTCTTCTGGCTTCAAGGCTGTAATGCACTGATCTCAAAACTTGACTTGAGGAGGATTAATGTATAAGCTCATTGACTCCTAGAACTCAGTAACAGCAACAAAAATAACCTGTTTTTTTAAACGGGCAAAAGACCTGAATAAACATTTTTCCAAAGAAGATATATAAATGTTCAACTGGTGTGTGAAGAGATGCTCAAAATGACTAATTTTAGGGAAATGCAAATCAAAACCGCGATGAGATATCACCTCACACCTATTAGGACGACTATTATCCAAAAACCAAAGAACAACAAGTGTTGCCAAAGATATGGAAAAAAGAACACTTTTACACTATCGGTGGCAATATAAATTGGTGCAGGCACCATGGAAATCAATATGAAGTTTCCTCAGAAAATTGAAACAGAATTACCATTTGATCCAGAAATCCCACTTCTGGGTATATATCCAAAGGAACTAAAACCTGGGTTTAAAAGAGATATCTGATTTCAAGTGTATCCCATACCTTCACACCTATTCCATATCTGGTTTATTTATTTGGATAATAGAAAAGAGTCTAATTTATTAAATTGGGATTCATATACCTCCCTCCCTAATCCTCATCTGGAAGTAATAATAAATAAAATACATAATAAGAAGTCATTTAATTTGAAGGAATAATAGAAGCATGGGTTTACATAACATTCCCAGAATAATGCAAACCACAATGAATGCTGACTTTTCTTTAATATGCCAGCTCTTATATTTAATATGAAGCTTTTTAATGTCAGCAAAAGGCATATGGAATTTTCAACTCAAATATATCTTGCTGAATTTCTTTAGTCAATAGAATTTAACAAAATATAGGTCATTTCAGTTGGCGGGGGAAACCTAGGCATTGATCATTACTCACTCTGCACTTATTTGATAAGCTATTCAGTTCTAATTGTGATAACAACTGACCATTTGCAATGTAAGTGCATAGAGATCTAACTGGAATTTAACTGTAACCAAAAAATAAGAGCTAAATAATTTTACTATAAAAAAAGAGAGAAATTTGTATCCCTGTGTTTATTGCAGTATTATTCACAACAACCAAGTTATGGAAACAATCTAAATGTCTATCAATGGCCAAATGGATAAAGAAAATGTGGTATATACATGCAGTAGAATATAATTCCTCCTTAAAAAAGAAGGAAAGCCTGCCAGTTGCAACAACGTGGTATGCCATGGACCTAGAAGACATTATGCTAAATGAAATAAGCCAGACACAGAAAGACAAATACTGCATGATCTCACTTATATATAGAATCTAAAATAGTTCCTTTAGGCACCTCCCTGGTGGTAGAGAGGTTAAGACTCCATGCTTCCACTGCAGGGGGTGCGTTTTCGATCCCTGGTCGGGGATCTAAGATCCCGCATGTTGTGCAGTGTGGCCAATAAAAACCAGTTCCCTCAATCTTAATTGCAGTGCCTAAACATTTTTATCACAAGCAATGTTACTTAGTAATATCACTGACATTCTACCCTTATCAAATTACCAGGAACAGAAATAGAAATTTGAAGACCAAATTCTCCTTACTCACAATGTGAAGTTACCATTTTTGTAAGTTGAGTGGTCAAATATTAGAAAATTTATATGATTCAATCTAATATTGTGTGCTTAATGAATCCATGGCTATCAAATCTGATTCAACTGAATTGAACTCACAGGTTCAAGGCTGGGATAGTTAGATATCAAACAAACAATGTGAATCTAGGAAACAGAATAGGATACAAATGTTGACTTTACTGGAGAGGGGGCAAGGAAGATCAAGCCTAAGGATGGTATCTCAACGAGCAGAGTGAACTTGTCATACACCAAAGATGTGTGGAGGAAATACATCAAAATGGAGGACAGGTATCACATTCAGAAAATAAATAAATAAATATCAAATACTTATTGCTGTGGAAGGTCCCATTTCAGTTCAGGTAACTTACACGAAATTGCTTAAACACTCTCAAGATACTAAGTATGGTAAGAGCTAGAAATAGACTTGTGTAAGGCATGTTCCCTAACCTCCATCAACCAATGTGCTCTCACTTATTGAGCTTCTATTATCTGCCAGACATTATGTCTGTAGTTAAGGAGAAAAAGATAAATGAGAAATGGTCTCTGTACACAAGGTATTTATGAACATGTGGAAACAGACTTAAAAATTATAATTTAATATACAAGGCTGAGAGTGGCAGAGATGACGTTGAAGAGGCAAAAAGGGACAAAATAACAGAGAGCTTTGTAAATCATGCTAAGGAGCTGATGGAAAGCCCTTGAAGGTTTTCATCAGGGCAGTGATATTAGAAATATAATACTTGCTGCTGTGTGCAAGATGGTACAAGAGAAGTGAGGATGGAGACAGAAATATAAGTCTTTGCTGAGAGGAAGAGGATCTGAATTAAAGCAAGGGCAGAAGAATGAATACTTTTTTTACTTCAGCCTCTGCTCACAGAGATATCCGAATCAATCCACCCCCACCTCCAATCACTCACTATAAACAAGCATCACTGCCTTAGCCCTCCCCATGCCGCCCCATCTCTACTTCCCTGTCAATGGCGAAGTCTCATCACATGATTCATTTAGGTAGACTTTTTGCCCAGTGCCGGGTAAACCATAGATACCCAAGAAATTTGTTTTTGCTTGACTGCATGAATCAAGGAAGCTGCTACAGAGTGGACACATGCTTTGCCTCCTGTTTTGTTGGCTTCCTCCTAACTTGGATCAAGTCTATGGCCTTATAAAGAAGGGACTTGGGCTCAGAAACACTGAGGAGCATCTGTGCTCTGTGTACACAGCACTGTTTTGAAATCTCCTGTCCCTGCTTCAAGAGCTTGACAGCAGGCAGAACCAACTCTTTGGTTAATGAAACCACAAAGGCTAAAGAAAAAAGAAACCAAACAACCTATAACTTCCTTTCAGAATAGTCACAGTGTTCAGAGCAAAATTCATTGCTCAGAAATCCTTTCATTATCCTGTTATTTAAGTACCTACTATGTACCAGATACTGTAAGGCCAAAAAACAAAAAAAAGAAAATAATCAAGGTCCTACCTTACGTGAGCTCATATTTTAATAAGTAAGAAGGATATGATAAATAGATGATGATGATGATAGATAGATATCGATAGATAGGCTAGATAGATGAGAAAGAAAGAGAGAGAGAGGGAATGAGAGAGAAATTGGTCAACAAAGCAGATTCTAAAACAAGAATAAAAAGAATTTTGTCAGAGTAGAGGGAGGGGTTAGACCATCACCCTCTTCCTGGGGCACAAGGATGGCCTTCGTGGAAGAGGGGCTGTCAGAGCTGGGTATTCAAAGATGAAGAGGAGTGTAACAGAGAAGAGAATGGGAGGAAATCCCAAATTTGTCCACTAAAAGGCCATGTAGCATAAAAATATCCGAGAACACACAATTGGAATTAAGGAAACTGCAGGCCAGATTGTGTAAAATGATGTATTAACCAAGGCGATGCCCTCCTGCTCCGAAATCCAGAGGCCTACCCATGTGCTTTTATGACGAAGAGATTAATTTGGATGTGCACCTTTCATTTATAATCAGCCAGTATCTAAATTGTGAAGTACAATGGCCTTTGAGTGTTCCTGTATTTTCATCCCATTTCTGGATGTTCATACTATTTATTGGCTACTCATAGTTCCCAAGAGAGAAGAAGAAAAAAAGTTTTACCCTCTCTATGAACGGTGACTGAGAAACACGACATCTTTTTCAGAGAAAATAAAGTCTGTTGTTCTAGGTGAAGAGCGCATTCAATGGGGGGGGTAACACGGAAGTTTTCATGATAAACTCAAAAAAAAATCTTTTGTTTTTCCTGCATGCCATGGTCAACATTTCTTGATCCCTGAGGTAGAAGCTGTAATAAAATCCATGGCACACACCTGGCAAACACAGCAAGGGCCCTACTGTGTGGGCAGTTCGGGATCTGCAACATAAGCCTCCAAATAGGTCTTTGAGTCAAGCCACAGATGGTGTGACAGCTCCAGCACCGTCAACTGACCGGCTTTGTGCCCAATGTAAAATGTAAATAAGCATCTCTGTGATGACCAGAGAGTCCTTCTTTGGAATTCAAATATACTGTGGTCCACCAAGCAACACGAACATCAGTGCTTTGTGAATATAATGGAAAAATTTTGTAATTGAAAAGTTCCAAATCAGTAGTCATTATTTTACTACTGTGAAAACAACTGAAAATTGTTCCAGACACTTGGAAAGTAGAAAAACATTCAAGTGTGCCAAGCACCCCACACTCTAAAGTCAGGTGATAGAACACACTGAGATATTATAAAATCAGTCTGACAGCATTTGCCCCGTGTATCTGCCCCATACAAGATACACGAGGGAAGGTGAAGGGAATTATCCTGGAGACTCTGAAGTTCATCTGTCCTTTGGGCATTTTCCCCAGTGGTAACTGTGGGAAATGTTCCTGGGCTGGTTGGCAGAAGGTACCCTGCACTGCCATTGATCATGTTCTCTGATGTATCTGGGGTTATCGCCCACTGTGAGGATCAAATGGGTGATGATTGATTCCTTCAAAGGAAAGTGTAAGGGAAAAGAAAAACTGAGCTTGTGGTATCATAAGTTAAAAAACAGACAAAACAGAATCACTCCTAAAAACATGAGGGATATGTGTGGGTATTAGAATTTGTAAAGCAATGGGCCCCATCTGGAGATTTGTGAGAAGAAAATAAAAATTGGGGCTTTCAACTACAGCAACATGAAGGTGGGAACTGTGACAATGGGAGCATGTGGAAATGATACCCTTTCACCAAGTTATTCAAATGTGACTTTTCCTTCATCCCATTATTGCTTAAGACCTCAAAGGTAGAGAAAATTTCAAGGCCAAGTGCCTGCACACACCTTTAGGGAGATGGTAGATCCTACATGCAGGCCGTGCTGTGAGGTTAGGAAATCAGTTTTCATCTGTCATGCACATCCAAGCTGCATCATGGGAAGACTGATGAGAATGACAGCCAGTAAATAACTGTTTAGAGAACATTGTCAGGGTGCTGCGTGAAGTGGGGGTTGCAGGGGAGGGTGGTTGGGGGGACCCTACAAGGATGGAAAGGAGGATGCTTCTCTAAAATGGAGAGAGGGCTTCAGTACAGAGGGCTTGACAGTTCTGAAGTTTGAAGGACCTGACTCCAGCCTGGAAAGTCTGATCGTTGAGAGGTGGTAGCTAAAAGACGATTTTCCCTGAAACGTAGAGTCAGGGATTCCCCTGAAAGTAGGGCCGAGGATCTATATTTCCTCTGAAAGTGGGGCAAAGGTATTAGATGAGAGTCAGGCTTGAGCATCCCCACTGAAGCTGGAGGAGAGAAGGCACACAGCAGAGTGGTAAAATGCTGAAAGGCAGAGGGCCCATGGGCAAGTCATGAACAACTAGCATGAAGAGACGAGAGACAGCAGGCAGGACTCTGCAAAGAATACACAAAACATATCATGACAAAAAAGAAAATCAGCATTTGGCATCTTCTACATCACATGATCACTGCATCAGTTATCAATTCATTGCCTCTCAGCCCCGAATGCACCCTTCTATATATGCTCTGTGATGAACAATGAAATCCTTTAAGCATTTCTCCTTCAAAATGAGAATGATGTTTACCTTTCTTGGTACAGGGTGCTGGAGGGACATTGCAGGAGGAAGAGGCTGTCCTGCAGTTTCCACCAAGGGTTGAGGTGGGAGGTGTGGGTGTGAGGTCATCTAGTAGCACACTGGCCCCAGCTGTGGGCCCTGAATGCAGTACCTCTTCAGCCTTGCAGCCTTACCAGGAGATAATCTTTCTGCAGCTCTCCAGACCTGCAAACCAGAGCTCCACTCAGCCCACACACTCTAAAGGCCTCCTGCCTATATCTGCACCGGGACTCCCACTACAAGCCCACACCCCTGCCACGGATCTCCTGCCATCCTGTCTGCACTGCACAACGTTGCCTATTTCTTGCCAGCAACTCCCACTCCAGGTCTAAACTGGACAAACAGGAAGATTTTTTGCCATCTGATGGGCTGAACCATTCCTTCTCGTGCAGGAAGGTCTGAAGCATTCCAAGTTTTTCCATTCTTGGGTACTCTCCCTCAGCCTTAGGGTAGCATATAATTTCCTTTTATCTTATAGTTACTCTTTCATCATATTCAAAAATTCTTTCTGTTGAATTTCCTCTGTTTAACCTACTGTATAGTTTCTATCTCCCAGACCCAGATTGCTACTGTCAACAATACAGAGCTATAATTATACAAATCAGGTAAAACCTTCTGCCTCTTACCTCTGTCTTCATCCTAATCCCTTCCCAACTCTGGAGGGTCAAATGAGCCCAATGAGGGGAAGTGGGGAGGATGGTGGAAAACAGGAGGAAAGCTGATGAAATAAAAAAACACATGCACTCTGCCCCCACTTCAGGCTTCTGGAATCACTGCAGGCCTGATTCAATTCAATATACCATCAAATTATCTTATTCTGAGATGGGGATTTCACAGAACTGTTAGAATTGTACTCTGCTAACCTATAGGCTACCTTAAATGTGTCATTTTCACCACTACATCTTTTCAACTGTTAGCAAAGAAGATTGTCAATTCTCAGTAACACATATTTTAGTATTTTTGAGAGAACTGTTATGGTCAAGGGCCAAAGAAAGTAGAAAGAAAAGATAACCAATATTTAGTCAGAAAAAAGCAAATATATCCAGAAGTAGGAGTCTTAAAATGAACCAAATTCAAGTGAATTTTTAAAATTCAATCCTGAAGTGAAATTATTATAAGTATATTTTTTTCAGAGTACAAAATTTATTAAGCAGAGGGTATCCCCCGACAAAGAATCACAAAATGTTATTAGACTTAGGCTAGCCTGTGGTGCCGAACCCTTTTCCTGAAATTCCAATTTCCTTTGCAGCATCCCTGTAGCTTTTCTTAAACAATCAGGAAGAAGGAGCCCATTCCCTCCCAAAGGGAGCTCAGCCCGGTTTCAGAGAGCATAAATGTTCAGAAAAAGCTTCCTTTAATTGAATCAGGAGAAGCACAAAAAGGTAAAGTCCCTTTTCCTTGGCTTAATTTAGTGTTTTCCCACTGTCCTAGTCACTCTCCTCTAAATTCCCAGCAGTTACAATGACTTTTTCTTATTTTCTTTATATATCTTCCTCTATATGTAATGAGAAACTTATACTATGGTTGGCACACTATATGGGCTACATGGCAGAACAGAGCCAGACTGTCATGTGTCAGGCTCAATAAATCTACTTCAATGAGAAAAACTGAATTACTGCTCACACTCTACTCATGTTCCCTGGGCAAACCCATTAGCTTTGGATGGTTTCAACCACCACAGATATGATCCCCTACTGTCTGGTCCTTATCACCAGCTCAGACCTCTTCCCAAGCTCCTGATGCAATTGCCCTATTACCTGCTCATCGTCACTCCTGGATATCCCAGAAATGCCTCAAACTTGATAGGCTAAACAGGAAAATCTCCATTTTTTCCTAGAAATGTGCTCCCACTATATTCTCCATCTCCATTAAGAGATCTACCATTGACCCAGACACACTAGCTTGAATGCACCATACAAAGGCAAACATTAATCACGTTTTCTCTTTGTCACTCTCTAAATATCTCTAATAAGTATTCTTTTCCCGCTCTCACACTGTTTCATGATACTCTTCATATTGTTTCCTTTGTCTCTCCTATTCACTCCCCATCTCATTATTTCCTGCTCCTCATTCAGTAATTAACCCAGGCATCATCTCTTCCAGGAAACTCAGAGGAGCACAATGTCAAGACACTGTCAAAGCACAAAATACAAATATGGATAACTTGATGGTTTGTCTACCACATCCCCTTCCAAACCGTCCTCCCCTGAAATAAATGCACAGCACCCACTTCTCTCACCTCACCCTAAAATGCATTTGATTTGATCTTGGACTTATTCTTTTTGTCTTTTCTTTTCCAAGCATTTCCTAAGTCTGGCATTATTGGCTGAGTAATATTCCACTGTGTATGTGTATGTATGCATATGTGTATGTGTGTGTGTATATATATATACACACACACACACACACACACATACATATACACAAATATATACATACACACACACCAAATCTTCTTTATCCTTTCATCTGTTGATGGACATTTAGGTTGCTTCCATGTCTTGGCTATTGTAAATAGTGCTTCTATGAACACTGGGGTGCATGTATCTTTTCTTTTTTAAAATTAATTTTTATTGGGGTAAGTATAGTTGATTTACAATGTTGTGTCCATTTCTGCTGTACAGCAAAGTGAATCAGTTATACATATACATATATCTACTCTTGAAGAGACCAACAAGGGATTAATCTCCAAAATATACAAACAGCTCATGCAGCTCAATATCAAAAAACACAAACAGCCCAATCAAAAAATGGGAGAAAGATCTAAATAGACATTTCTCCAAAGAAGACATACAGATGGCCAAGCAGCACATGAAAAGGTGCTCCACATCACTCATTATTAGAGAAATGCATTTTTTTTCAAATTAGAGTTTTCTCTGGATATATGCCCAGGCATGGGATTGCTGGATCATATGGTAACTCTATTTTTAATTTTTTTTAAGGAAACTCCATACTGTTTTCCATACTGGCTGCACCAATTTACATTCCCACCAACAATATAGGAGGGCTCCCTTTTCTCCATACCCTCTCCCACAGTTATTATTTGTAGACTTTTTGATGATGGCCATTCTGACCGGTGTGAGGTGGTACCTCATCATAGTTTTGATTTGCATTTCTCTAATAATTAGTGAAGTTGAGCATCTGTTCATGTGCCTATTGGGCATCTGTATGTCTTCTTTGGAGAAAAGTGTATTTAGGTCTTCTGCCCATTTTTTGATTGGGTTGTTTGTGTTTTTTGTTATTGACTTGTATGAGCTGTTTGTATATTTTGGAGATTAATCCCTTTCAGTCTCATCATTTGCAAATATTTTCTCCCAGTCCGTAGGTGCTCTCTTTTTTTTTTCCGGTACGCGGGCCTCTCACTGTTGTGGCCTCTCCCGTTGCGGGGCATAGTCTCCGGACGCGCAGGCTCAGCAGCCATGGCTCACGGGCCCAGCCGCTCCACGGCATGTGGGATCTTCCCGGACCGGTACACAAACCCGCGTCCCCTGCAACGGCAGGTGGACTCCCAACCACTGCGCCACCAGGGAAGCCCCGTAGGTGGTCTTTTTGTTTTGCTTATGGTTTCCTTTGCTGTGCAAAAGCTTGATTAGGTTCCATTTGTTTACTTTTGCTTTTATTTCTATTGCCTTGGGAGGCTAACCTCAGAAAACATTGGTACAATATATGTCAGAGAATGTATTGTCTATGTTCTTTTCTAGGAGTTTTATAGTGTTATATCTTATATTGAAGTTTTTATGCCATTTTGAGTTTTTGTGTGTGAGGGAGTGTTGTAAGTTCATTGATTTACATGCAGCTGTCCAACTTTCCCACACCACTTACTGAAGAGACTGTCTTTTCTCCATTGTATATTCTTGCCTCCTTTGTTGAAGATTAATTGATGGTAGATGTGTGGGTTTATTTCTGGGCTCTCTATTCTGTTCAATTGATCCATATGTCTGTTTTTGTGCTAATACCACGCTGTTTTGATTATGGTAGATTTGCAGTTTTGTCTGAATTCTGGGAGGGTTATGCCTCCAGATTTGTTCTTTTACCTCAGGATTACTTTGGCAATTCTGGGTCTTTTATGGTTCCATATAACTTTTAGGATAATTTGCCCTAGTTCTATGAAAAATGTCATGGGCAATTTGACAGGGTTCACATTAAATCTGTAGATTGCTTTGGGTAGTATTAGCCCTGCATTTCTTAAACTTCTCTGACGTTTTCAACATTTTTATTTTTTTACAGTTTGAGTTTTGAAACATTTATTTAACACCTAGAATATGCTA
Source organism: Neophocaena asiaeorientalis asiaeorientalis (assembly GCF_003031525.2). NCBI lineage: Eukaryota > Metazoa > Chordata > Mammalia > Artiodactyla > Phocoenidae > Neophocaena > Neophocaena asiaeorientalis. The sequence goes on from NW_020175047.1 coordinate 1,051,440, forward strand.
GGCACCATCCTAGGTAGTGGTTCATGTATATCCTGACCAAACCCTAAAATAAAATATTACACTCTGAAACAGACTACTGTACCATAGTTTTAGTTTAAAAACTGTATACAACTTTTTAAATTAATTTTTATTTGAGTATAGTTGCTCTACAATATTGTGTTAGTTTTTGCTGTACAGCAAAGTGAATCAGTTATATGTATACATATATTCCTCTTTTTTGGATTTCCTTCCCATTTAGGTTAAAAGTTGGTATACAACTTTTTAAATGTGCCATCTGATTTACTTCAATCCCACAAACATCTGAATCCCCCATTATGTGCAAGGTACAATGCTAGGCCCTGCACTTCTTGAGCCTGCATATTTTTTGGTACAAAGACAGGCTGAAAGTATTTCTGTTGATATGATTAACACATAGTAAACCCAAACATAGGTTTAAACAATATGAGAAAGATTCACAGTTTTCACTCAAAAATTTTTCAATCTAATGATGGAGATGAAGACACAAATAACAGCTAAATAAGACAAACTTATACAGGTGCTATATTATGACATATAGAAGTAGCTACGGATAGATCAGTGGAACAGGATAGAAAGCCCAGAGATAAACCCACGCACATATGGTCACCTTATCTTTGATAAAGGAGGCAGGAATGTACAGTGGAGAAAGGACAGCCTCTTCAATAAGTGGTGCTGGCAAAACTGGACAGGTACGTGTAAAAGTATGAAATTAGATCACTCCCTAATACCATACACAAAAATAACCTCAAAATGGATTAAAGACCTAAATGTAAGGCCAGAAACTATCAAACTCTTAGAGGAAAACATAGGCAGGACACTCTATGACATAAATCACAGCAAGATCCTTTTTGACCCACCTCCTAGAGAAATGGAAATAAAAACAAAAATAAACAAATGAGACCTAATGAAACTTAAAAGCTTTTGCACAGCAAAGGAAACCATAAACAAGACGAAAAGACAACCCTCAGAATGGGAGAAAATATTTGCAAATGAAGCAACTGACAAAGGATTAATCTCCAAAATTTATAAGCAGCTCATGCAGCTTAATAACAAAAAACCAAAAGAAGTAGCTATGGAAAGGAAACAGATGAATTTTATTTAAATAATCAAGAAAGTCTTCCTAAAGCAAGTCATATTTGAAATGGGCCTCCAAGGTTGAAAAGGATAAGTTGGTGGAAGTAAAAGCTTCCAGGCAAAAGGAATGAAATAAATACAAGCTCATGTCTTGTATTTGGGACAAGTGGATAGACTAGTAGGAAGAGACACCCTTATAGTCACCCAAACACCAGCACTTCACATCATAGATCTATATTCTATTCATCTTTGGGTACCTGAAACCTCTCACATATCTAGCACCCTCCCCACAGTAAATGGTGAAGGGAAGTAAGCAGGTGGGGAGGGGGAGGGAAGGAAGTAGAGAGAGAGGGTAAGCATCGATCAGAACAGATATCTTAGAAATGAGGATCTTGTTTGAATCCTGGTTCAAACAAATCAACTTGCAAAAGAAAAAAAGAAAAGAAAAGGGGTACCTAAGAAATATGAACACTGACTATATACAATGATTTTTTTAACTGTTAATTTTTATGTGTGATAATACTATTGTGGTTATGTTTTAAAAGTCCTTATTTTAAAGAGGTTCATGCTGAAGTTTCTGTAGATGAAATAATACAATGTTGGGTAGTACTTCAAAATAATCCAGTGGTGGAGGGCAAAAGGGGACTGAGAGAATAAATGGAACTCTCTTGGTCATGTATCAGTGACTGTTGAAAATAGTTGATGAATACATGGAGGTTCACAATCTATTTTCTTTACTTATGTATAAGTTTGAAATTTTATACACAAATGTCAACAAAAATAATGTCTTTAGAAGACCTTTGATTTTAAAAGTTCTACAGTAAGTTCTATAGTAAAATAAGAATTTCACTATGAAAAACTATTTCTTATATAAATGATACCAGCAGACTTTACCCTTACCTGCACTATTTTATAAGAATATTTTCATGTTTTTTTTACATAATAAACATTTAATTTTAGAAAATAAAATACCCAATCTGAAGCTGATTATCATATCACCTTTTCTCCAAAATATTCCTCTACCTTCTTTACATATATTTTAAATTCATAACTAAATTATATTTTGGCCATAGTCAATAACATTTACTTAATAAATATTTATTCAACACCTTCTACTTGCCAAGTACCTGCACCATGTATGAATAAGACATAGCTCCTATCATTAAAGAATCCATCATACAATGGAAGAGCTTAGGGTCTATTGGTCAATTATAGATATACTTATTTTAAGGGCTGGATTGAGCATGCCCTTAGACTCTTACCACTGTAACCTGAAAAGATGGTTAATAGAGGTTAGTTATCAGAATCAAATCAATGTCATCTTTTAGTAAAACTCATTGGTAGGGGTCAATCAGTTATCTAGAGAAACTTCTGAAAGCATATAGATGGTAATTTCAACCTATAAAGTATAGTTTAATGACCATTAAAGATATATTTTAGAAACACTGAGGATATTTCTTAGTTTGCTTTTGTGTAAAAAGTGATATTTTAGGTCCAACTAACTCAAAGAGACATCTATACAAGGACCAAAAATCAAATAGTGAAGAATGTTACTTTCCTAATTTAATTTTAATGGCTTTGGAAAAGTTCATAGTTTTAGTTCAAGTACAAATGAGGGGAAATTTTTTCACAGTCTTTCTAAAGGAAAGAATAAAAATAAAGCCTATTAAAATTCTATTGTGCTAGTTATTCCAAATTCTATATACAGAACTTAACAGTATGTCCCTGGCTCCCTGTCTGCCTTTCCCCCACTTAGGAAAAAATAGCCAGGGGTATTTTAGGTTAAAAAACATGTCCTTCAGCTTGTTAATCTGCAGGCACCACAATTCAGAGTGATTCATTGCAGCCGTGAATAAGGAATGTCACTGAAATAGTGATATGGCCTGAACCACTTTAGAAATTAATGGACTGACTGTAATATACTGATGCCTCTTTCATGCATCTATAATTGGAGTGCCAATTTATTTCCAATCATTTCAAGCACTGTAATTAGAGAGCATCATCGTTGCCTGTTTAACATTCATACGGGAAGCTGTCACATGAATGCTGGCCAGGGACCAATATTTTGCAACTGAGATACATGAACAAAACAGAAATATAAAAAGGTCTGGTTTGTTCTTTAGGCCTGAGCTTTGGTCAAGGTGGGCAGAATTACATGAGACAGAAAAGCTGCTGATGGATTTTTAAATCACAAAAGTTTCTTTTAAAAGTATCATCATTCAACATGTGGTGAGAAGAAAAACAAAGAATGACAACAGGCGATTGTTGGTGCACAGATTCAACGATGACATTTCAGTAGGCATCCCTTGAGCATGTGCTATGTGCCAATCTGCTAGACACGGGAGATACTGAGATTAAAATGAAACAACGCCCATACACACACATTCAGAAAGATGTTAAAAGAGTGAGAGGCAGTTACACACTGCACATCAGGAGGGTGCTTTTAAAATGGTATCTTCTGGATACTATTGTTTTCATTTCAGGTCTGCTGATGCAAAGGTGTATTCTGCATAAAATTTTACTAAAATTTTCTCATAATTCTGGAAACCAAAAATAGTTTGAATTTCCGGTTCAAACAAAGTTTTAACAAAAGAAATACTTAGACCTACATATGAGCACTGCTGCCAGCTTAAGTGTCCCCGCATCTGCTCCCATAATCACACCCTGTCTTAACCTCTGTTAAAACACTTATATCATCACATTATCTCCACTTCACATAAAGCAAGGCAAGGAACATGGCTTAATCTCAGTGCCAATCAGAGCACTAGGCTCATACAAGGGACTCAATAATTGTTTTTCCAAAAACAGAATTAACAGGTGCATGGATGAAATTAGCTTTCATAACACCAGTCACATTTATCAGCTCCTTTCCATCCCATTTCTACCACTTAGGCAAGATCTTCAGCCTAAATGCCCTCCATTCTCTACCTAGACCATAGTGTAAGATTAAATCTTCCCAAAACACCTTTATGCATGCCACAAAACTTTCTCCATATCTTTTGATTACTCTCCACTGCATGAAAAATAAAATATCTCCTTAGCCTTTTATTCTGAGCCCTCCACCACCTTGTAAATCCACCTCTGTAAACTTATTCCTGATATTATAGAATAAATGTTCTGAAAAAAGAAATGAATGTTATTTTTTGAGTTATCATTATTTGCAAAACTTAAACTTCAATTCATCAAATATTTAGTACAAATTTACGTGCCAGTTTTTATACTCATTATGAAGTTATAATTACGGGAATTTTATGGGTACATAAAAATTATAATAATGATAGCTACTTGAACAGTGAGTTAGAAAATAACTGTATGCTATTAAATCAATAAGGAAAGAGAAAGCTTATAGGAGAGGGTATGAAATAGAAGGGTTTGCCAGAGGATAGGCAGAATGGGGAAAAACAGAATTTTAACCATACTGCATAACCAAAGCTCTCATTTCTCCCTAGGAACAGTAAAATTGACTAAGCACTCTGGGCCCAATCACGGCTACTGAAAAGACAGTACAACCTTTCTTTTGAACTTGCCTGGTGATCATCAATTGTGTGAGCTTTTCAGAGCCAAGCCATTAACATTGACTAGGTAGTGGTAGATTTATATGGGTAATTGAAACAGTGATTGTTGACATCAATGTATATGAGGAATTTTATTATTACTATTAATAAAGCACAATGGTAATTATGAAGTATGATTAATATGAGTACATCTATTATTGAACTAATACTGATGGTCTAATTAGAAAAGCAAGTCTGAAGTTTTACATTTGCTCTTTGAAGGGAAGAGAAAGTAAAATAACAGTTATTTAGCCCACAGTGTGGGTCCCCAACTCTGTTACATACTTTGTATACATTATTTCACTTTATCTCACAAAAACCCTGAAGTCAGTATTATTATCAGAGATGAATAAAAGAGCTCAGTAAAGTTAAATAATTTGCCCAAGGTCAATCTGCTAGTAGATTCAAAGCTGGGATTTGAACTTAAGTCTCTCAGAAGCCAAAGTTACATGGCTCTCATCTCATTAAAATTGGGAGAAAATGAAAAGCAACTGAGGAAAGAATTATAAAGTAGAATATGAACACTTCACATCTCATGCAATAGTAAGTTTTAGGAGGTGAGTATTTTATAGAGAGTAACCTTCATGTGGACCACGTATCCACTGACACCACCACTGAAGCGTTTGACTGTTCTACTGACAACAGCTGGCCACTCTAAATGAATGCTGGTTAAAGAAGAACTATCAACGAGGAAAGGGCAATTGTGTGGTTAGATGTGGATGTGACTGTGAATGTGCCTGTGGATAAAAGCAAGTAAAAACAAACAAACAAACAAACAACTGTTGAAAATCAGAATTCTAAATACTAAGCCCTCTTCTTCAAGGTTTTGCATTCCTTTAAAAAAATAGATTTTTACTTTTTTTACTTGACATGTACACATTAGATATTTTAATTTTCCAAAACAGAGATGAATAGAGCACAGAGCATCTTTGACATGAAGACACTGTGTGAATAAAGAAAAAGAAGTTAATAATTACTTATATTTTGAAAAAGTATTTAAAAGTGGTAGCTCTTGTGTTCACTAGAAAAAATTTTATTTGAAACAATCCTTATTTTGAAAGTACCATGGACTGGGAGACATGGAATACCCTTAACTGATATGCCACCAAGATGCCTATTATGTCTCTCATGCCATGTTGTTAACATGACATGGTAATATCAGCGAATGAATAAATAAAGACCACAGTTAGAGTATTAATTAACATATTTATACCCAAGTGGACTAAAAATATGTCTGTTTTGTTCTTTGCTGGTCAAATTTTTTTAAATTAATCACTGGAAAAAAAAATCCTGAAGACAAGATTATCAAATCAAATTAGGAGAATGCTACTGGGGACAATAGAATTAAACATCTCAGCAGCCTTGTAAAATGGGCCAAATTACCATGATGAAATTTAATGAAGATAAACAATCCACTGAGACGCTAAAAATCAAATACCCAAGTACATGATGATTAAAATATTAAGTAATTGCCATTTATGTACAAAAGGCCTAGACAGAAGTTCAGTATGAGTCAATATTGTGATATCAAAACACCTAATTTAATCTCAGACTTTAATACTGGAAGTGTAATATCCAAATAAGAAATGAAAATCCCCCTATGCTTTGTGCTGATCACATATTAAGTATTGTTTCAGTTACAGACAAAAAAATTAAGTGAGGCACACTGAAAACAACACCTAGAAACACAGTCGAAGGACAAATAATTGAAAATGCCCAAGAAAAATACTAAAACTGTTCTCACATATTAGAAATACTATAAAATAGATGCTACATTACACAACAGCAGAAAGCAGACCTAAGACTAAAGAAGATATGAAGTGAAATTTGGACACCTCACAATCTCATGCAATAGTAAATTTGAGGAGGAACTTTGAAAGGAACAACTCCATGTGGACGGTGTATCAACTGACACTAGCAAGACAAGGGAACACATTTCACCAGACCGTATCCAAAGAAGTGAATTCCCAGGCATCAGCACAGCAGGACAACCCTAGGTTTCCCTCACATGGGCAAGACCTGCTGTAGTAAGCTTACCCCACAGTGGAGAGCAGCCCCGAGTAAACTATTTCTGCAGATAGGCAAGAGGTCTGTGCATTCTACAGCTTCCTTACCCCATTCTCAGGCCTGTTCTAACATCCCAGCTTCTCAGTACTGCTTCTAATACTACTTTACCAGACCTTAAACTATTTGAGTTTTATCAAAGCCTAACTGATAAGAGGAAAGAGAAATACCCAACTCCAGCCAACTCCGGCCATTCTGACCCAACTAAGTGTGGGAAAACAGAACTTTACAACTCAAGAGCACAGGCTCATTAAAAGACTGAGATTTAGGGCTTCCCTGGTGGCACAGTGGTTGAGAGTCTGCCTGCCAATGCAGGGGACACGGGTTCGTGCCCTGGTCTGGGAGGATCCCACATGCCGCGGAGCGGCTAGGCCCATGAGCCATGGCCGCTGAGCCTGCGCATCCAGAGCCTGTGCTCCGCAACAGGGGAGGCCACAGCAGTGAGAGGCCTGCGTACCGCAAAAAAAAAAAA
>NW_020175047.1:1059156-1065473 GCF_003031525.2 Neophocaena asiaeorientalis asiaeorientalis
CGGGCACCCGAAAAAAAAAAAAAAAAAAAAAAAAAAGACTGAGACTAATCATAGTACTATAGATTGCTTCTTCTCCCCCACATCTTACCACAATATTATTAAAGGCCAATTTTCTACAGGTCCTTTCACCCAGTACATTATGCTTGGCTTTCAACAAAAAATTACAAAGCCTACTAAAAGGCAAAAAGGCACAGTTTGAAGAGAAAGAGCAAGCATCAGAACCAGATACAGACATGGCAGGGATGCTGGAATTATTAGACCAGGAATTTAAAATAACTATAATTAATATACTAACGGCTTTAATGGATAAAGCAGACAAAGTGCAATGGCAGAAAGGCAATATAAGCAGAGAAATGGAATTTCTAAGATGAATTTAAAAATGCTGGAGATCAACAACACTGTAACAGAAATAAAGAATAACTCTGATGGGCTCATTAGTAGACTGAGCATGGCAAAGAAAGAATCTCTACCTTGAGAATATGTCAATACGAAACTTCCAAAACAGAAAAGCAAAGAAAAGAGACTGAGAAAAAAAGAACAGAATATTCCAAAACTGTGGGACAAACATAAAAGGTGTAACATACACATAATGGGAAAGAAAGACATAAAATAAATATCTGAAGGAATAATGACTGAGAATTTCCCCCAATCAATGTCAGACACCAAACTAAAGATCAAGAACATTACAGAACACCAAGTAAGGTAAATGCAAAAAAAAAAAAAAACCCCACAAACAAACAAAAAACACTACAACTAAGCATATCATATTCAAACTGCAGAAAATCTACGATAAAGAAGAAATCTTGGGAGAAGCCAAAGGGGAAAATCATCTTACCCACAGAGGAGCAAAGATAATAATCATATCCAATTTCTCCTCAGAAACCATGCAACCAAGAAAAGCAAAGTGAAATATTTAAAGTTTTGAGAGAAAAAACAGCCTAGAATTACGTATTCTGTGAAATTATCCTTTAAAAGTGAAAGGTAAATGAAGTCAGATAAACAAAATTTGGAGGAATTTGTTGCCAGTGGAACTGCCTTGCAGAAAAAGTCAAAACAAGTCCTTTAGAGAGGAGAAAAATAATATAGTTCAGAAATCTGGATGTACATAAAGAAAGGAAGACCACTGAAGAAGGAAGAAGTGAAGATAAAATAACTTTTCTTTTTTATTCTTAACTGATGTAATGGATAACAGTTTGTTCAAAATAATAATGGCAATACATTAGAAAATATATACAAATATGTTATGTATAAGTGAAATGAATGACAGCAATGACACAAGGAAAAGGAGGAAACGATTAGAAATATTTTGTTATTATAATGTACTACTTGTGAAGCAGTATAGTGTTAGTTATTGAAAGTGAACTTGGATTACTTATAAATGTATTTTGCAAACTCTAGAGCAACCATTAAAAAAAAGTAAAATCGGTGTGAAAAGAAAAGAGAAAATAAAAGTATATAAAATATTCAATTAAAACCTGAAAAGGAACAAAAAGAGTGGAAAACAAAATAGGAACAAAGAACAAGAGCAATGAATAGAGAATAGTAACAAATATGGTTGTAATTAACTCAACTATATCAGTAAAAACTTCAAATATCAATGTTCCTAATACACCAATGAAAAAATACAGATTGTCAGAGTGGGTCAAAAAACAAGACCCAACTATATGCTGTCTACAGGAAATCCTCTTTAAACATAAAGAAACATATAGGTTAAAGGGAGAGATGAAGAAAGATATACCATGTGAACACTAATCAAAGGAAACGTAGAGGGCTTCCCTGGTGGCACAGTGGTTGAGAGTACACCTGCCAATGCAGGGGACACGGGTTCGTGCCCTGGTCCGGGAAGATCCCACATGCTGCAGAGCGGCTGGGCCTGTGAGCCATGGCCGCTGAGGATGCACGTCCAGAGCCTGTGCTCCACAATGGGAGAGGCCGCAAACAAAACTTCAGAGCAAAGAAAGCTATCAGGGACTAAAAGAAGGGTATTACATAATGATAAAAGGGGTCAATTCTCCAAAAAAGTATAACAAATCTTTATATGTATGTGCCTAACAACAAAGCGTCAAAACACATGAGGCAAAAACTAATAGAACTGCAAGGAGAAATAGATGAATTCACTACTATAGCTGGAAATTCACCCTATATCAGAAATGTACAGATCCATTAGTCAGAAAATCAGTAAAGATATAGTTGAACTCAACAGCATCCTCGATCAACCAGATATCATTGACATCTACAGACTATTTCATTTAACAATAGCAAAGTACACATTCTTCTCAAGCTTATATGGAACATCACCAAGATAGACCATATTCTGAGTCATAAAAAGCACTTGGAGATTAAACAACACACTTCTAAACAACATGAGTCAAAGATGAAAGAAAAGATGAAAAAAAAGAAAAATTAAGAAATATTTTGAACTAAGTGAAAATGAGAATACAATGTGTCAGAATTAGTGAGATGCAGTGAAAGCAGGGCTTAGAGGGAAACTTACAGTATTGAATGTATATATTAGAAAAGAAGAAAGATCTAAAATTAACCATCCAAGCTTCTACCTTAGGAAACTAGAAAAGAAGAACAAATTAAATCCAAAGTAAGCAAAAGAAATAATGTAAACTAAATCAGAAATCAATGAATTTAAAAACAGGAAATAAATAGAAAAAAATCAACAAATCCAAATGCTTGGTCTTTGTAAAGATCAATAACATTGATAAGCTTCTAGACAGACTAAGAAAAAAAGGGAGAAAGAAAAATCAAATTACTAATATCAGAAATGAAAGAAGTAACATCACTACAGATCTCATGGACATTGAAAGAATAATCAATAAATATTACAAACAACCCTTAGCCCACAAAATTGATAACGTAGATAAAATGGACCAACTTCTGAAAAAACACCATCTATCAAATTCACACAAGAAGAAATAGATAATCTGAATATGTCTATATCCATTTAAGAAACTGTACCAATAATTAACAACCTTCGAAAGCAGAAAGCACCCTATGTGTTCACTGGTGAATTCTACCAAATATTTAAGGAAGAAACTATATCAATTTTCTATAATCTCTCTCAGAAGATAGAGGGAGAGGAAATATTTCCTAACTCATTCTATGAAGCCAGAATTATCCTAAATCAAACCCAAAAAAAGGTGTTCCAAAAAAATCTTACAGATCAATATTTCTCATAAATATAGATGCAAAAATCAACAAAATATTATCAAATAAAATCCAACAATGTATAAAAAGAATTATACAACACGACTAAGTAGGATTTATCCCAGTTATGCTAGGTGGGTTCAACATTTGAAAATCAATGTAATCATCACATCAAAAGGCTACAGAAGAAAAATCACTTGGTCATATCAACAGATACAGAAAAACCATATGACAAAATCCAGCACCCATCCAAGATAAAAACTGTCAATATCTTCCTCAATTTGATAAAGGATATCTACAAAAATCCTACACCTAACATCATACTTAATGTGAGAAACTTGATGCTTAGGAATAAGGCAAGGATATCCCCTCATCACTGCTTTTCAACATCATACTGGAAATTCTAGTTGATGTAATTATGCACTGTGCAATTATGGATGGGAAATAAAAGATGTACATATTGGGAAGGATAAAACTATATTTATTCACAGATGATATAATCATATATATAAAGAAAGCTCGAAAGAATCAACAAGAACATTCCTAGAACCAATACGCAATTATTGCAAGGTTGAAGGATTCAAGGTTAATATACAAAAATCAATCACTTAAGTAAGCTATCAATGAACAAGTGGAATTTGAAATTTAAAATAGAATTTGAAATTTAAAATAGAAAGGTAAAAATCTCTACTGAAAAAAGTCCAAGAACTAAATACAGTCAACCCTCCATATCCACATGTTCTACATCCAGATTCTACCAACTATGGTTCAAAAATATCCAAAAAAAAATTCCAGAAAGTTCCAAAAAGCAAAACTTGAATATGCTACACTGGCAACTATTTACATATCATCTACATTGTATTTACAACTATTTACATAGCATTTATATTGTATTTAGTATAAGTAATCTAGAAATGATTTAAAGTAAACAGGAGGATGTGTGTAGGCTATATGCAAATACTACACCTTTTTAAGGGACTTGAGTATACCCCAAATCCATGGATTTTGGTATCCTGGAACCAATCCCCAAAAGATACAATGGGACAACTGTATATGGAGAGATATTCCATGTTCATGGATAGGAAAATTCAATATTGTAAAGATGTCAGTTCTTCCCAACTTGATCTATAGATTCAATGTAATCAAAATCAAATCTCAGTAAATTATTTTGTGGATATCAACAAACTGTTTCTAAAGTTTATATGGCAAGGCAAAAGACCCAAAACAGTCAACATGATATTGAAGGAGAAGAACATAGTGGAACAGGCACAACCCAACATCAAGACTTACTATAAAGCTACAGTAATCAAGAAAGTGTGGTAATAGCAAAAGAACAGACAAATAGATCAGAATAGAGACACCCAGAAATAGACCCACATACATATAGTAGACTGACCTTTGACAAAGCAGCAAACTCAGTAAGATACAGTACAGTCTTCAACAACTGGTATTGGAACATTTGGAAATTCACATTAAAAAAAAAAAACCTAAACTGCTGGCCCTGAACCAAGATGGCAGAGTAGAAGCATGTGCTCTCACTCCCTCTTGCAAGAACACCAGAATCACAACTAGCTGCTGGACAAACATCAACAGGAGGACACTGGAACTCACCAAAAAACATACCCCACATCCAAAGACAAAGGAGAAGCCACAATGAGATGGTAGGAGGGGTGCAAGCACAGTAAAATCAAATCCCATAACTGCTGGGTGGGTGACACACAGGACGGAGAATACTTACACCACAGAAGTCCACCCACTGGAGTGAAGGTTCTGAGCCCCATGACAGGCTTCCCAACCTAGGGGTCCAGAAATGGGAGAAGGAATTCCTAGAGAATCAGACTTTGAAGGCTAGTGGGATATTATTGCAGGACTTCAACAGGACTGCGGGAAACAGAGAGTCTGCTCTTGAAGGGCACATACAAAGTAGTGTGTGCATCGGGACCCAGGGAAGTAGCAGTGACCCCAAGGGAGACTGAACCAGACCTATCTGACAGTGTTGGAGGGTCTCCTACAGAGGCAGGGGGTGGCGGTGCCTCACCGTGAGGAAAAGGACACTGGCAGCAGAAGTTCCAGGAAGTACTCCCTGGTGTGAGCCCTCCCAGAATCCACCATTAGCCCCATCAAAGAGCCCAGGGAGTCTCCAGTGTTGGGTTAGCTCAGGCCAAACAACCAACAGGGTGGGAACCCAGCCCCACCCCTAAGCAGTAAAGCAGATTAAAGTTTTACTGAGCTCTGCCCACCAGAGCCACAGTCAGCTCTACCCACCACCACTACCTCCCATCAGAAAACTTGCACAGGCCTCTTAGACAGCCACATCCACCAGAGGGCAGACAGCAGAAGCAAGAAGAACTATAATCCTGCAGCCTGTGGAACAAAAACCACATTCACAGAAAGATAGACAACATGAAAGGGCAGAGGGTTATGTACCAGATGAAGGAAAAAAGATAAAACCCCAGAAAAACAACTAAATGAAGTGGAGATATGCAACCTTCCAGAAAAAGAATTCAAAATAATGATAGTGAAGATGATCCAGGGCCTTGGAAAAAGAATGGAGGCAAAGATCGAGAAGATGCAAGAAATGTTTAACAAACACCTAGAAAAATTAAAGAACAAACAGAGATGAACAACACAATAACTGAAATGAAAACTACACTAGAAGGAATCAATAGCAGAATAACTGAGGCAGAAGAACGGATAAATGACCTGGAAGACAGAATGGTGGAATTCACTGCTGCAGAACAGAAAAAAGAAAAAAAAAAAAAATGAAAAGAACTGAAGACAGTCTATGAGACCTCTGGGACAACATTAAATGCAACAACATTCGCATTATAGGGGTCCCAGAAGGAGAAGAGAGAGAGAGATAGGACCCAAGAAAATATCTGAAGAGATTATAGTCGAAAACTTCCCTAACTTGGGAAACGAAATAGCCACCAAGTCCAGGAAGCGCAGTGAGTCCCATACAGATTAAACCCAAGGAAAAACGCACAAAGACAAATAGTAATCAAATTGGCAAAAATTAAAGACAAAGAAAAATTATTGAAAACAGCAGGGAAAAATGAAAATTAACATACAAGGGAACTCCCATAAGGTTAACAGCTGATTTCTCAGCAGAAACTCTACAAGCCAGAAGGGAGTGACATGATATATTTAAAGTGATGAAA
>NW_020175047.1:1065544-1065924 GCF_003031525.2 Neophocaena asiaeorientalis asiaeorientalis
AATTACAGGGATAAAAACGTAAAAAACACAAACACATGGAGGCTAAACAATACGTTATTAAATAACCAAGAGATGACTGAAGAAATAAAAGAGGAAATCCAAATATACCTAGAGACAAATGACAATGAAAACATGACGATCAAAAACCTATGAGATGCAGCAAAGCAGTTGTAAGAGGGAAGTTTACAGCTATACAAGCCTACCTCAAAAAACAAGAAAAATCTCAAATAAACGATCTAACCTTACACCTGAAGGAACTAGAGAAAGAAGAACAAACAAAACCCAAAGTTAGCAGAAGGAAAGAAATCATAAAGATCAGAGCAGAAATAAATGAAATAGAAACAAAGAAAACAATAGCAAAGATCAATAAAACTAAAAGC
>NW_020175047.1:1066787-1067149 GCF_003031525.2 Neophocaena asiaeorientalis asiaeorientalis
CTTGAAAGCATTTCCTCTAAGATCAGGAACAAGACAAGGATGTCCACTCTCACCACTGTTATTCAACATAGTTTTGGAAGCCCTAGCCATGACAATCAGAGAAGAAAAAGAAATAAAAGGAATACAAATTGGAAAACAAGAAGTAAAACTGTCTCTGCAGATGACATGATACTATACACAGAGATCCTAAAGATGCCACCTGAAAAGCACTAGAGTCAATCAATGAATTTGGTTAAGTTGCAGGATACAAAATTAATGCACAGAAATCTCTTGCGTTCCTATATACTAATGATGAAAAATCTGAAAGATAAATTAAGGAAACACTCCCATTTACCATTGCAACAGAAAGAATAAAATACCTA
>NW_020175047.1:1067302-1091241 GCF_003031525.2 Neophocaena asiaeorientalis asiaeorientalis
AATCAGACTCCCTGACTTCAGACTATACTACAAAGCTACAGTAATCAAGACAATACGGTACTGGCACAAAAACAGAAACATACATCAATGGAACAAGACAGAAAGCCAGGAGATAAACCCATGCACCTGTGGTCAACTAACCTATGACAAAGGAAGCAAGGATATACAGTGGAGAAAAGACAGTCTCTTCAATAAGTGGTGCTGGGAAAACTGGACAGCTACATGTAAAAGAATGAAATTAGAACACTCCCTAAGACCATACACAAACATAAACTCAAAATGGATTAGAGACCTAAATCTAAGACCGGACACTGTAAAACTCTTAGAGGAAAACATAGGAAGAACACTCTTTGACATAAATCACAGCAAGATCTTTTTAGAACAAACATATGGACACCAAGGGGGGAAAGCGGCAGGTGGGTCGGGGTGGTGGTGTGATGAATTGGGTGATTGGGATTGACATGTATACACTGATGTGTATAAAATTGATGACTAATAAGAACCTGCTGTATAAAAAAATAAAATTTAATTTAAAAAATTTAAAAAAAAACTAAACTAAAAAGGAATCCAGACACAGACCTTCCACCTTTCACAAAAATTAACTCAAAGTGGATCAGAGACCTAAATATAAAATGCAAAATTTTAAAACTCCTAGGAGACAGCATAAGAGAAAATCTAGATGACATTGGACAAGGCAATGACCTCTTATATACAATACCAAAGGCATTATCCCTAAAAGAAAGAATTGATAAGCTGGGCTTCATTAAAACTAAAAACTTCTGCTCTGTGAAAGACAACATAAAGGGAATATGAGAAGACATGCCAGAGACTGGGAGAGAATATTTGCACATGACATGTGATAAAGGACTGTTATCCAAAATATACAAAAAAATCCTTAAAATTCAATAATTAGAAAAGGACAACCCACTTAAAAGTGGGCAAAAGACCTGATACCTCACAAAGATATAGAGATGTCAAGTTTTTGTTTGTTTTGCGGTACGCGGGCCTCTCACTGCCGTGGCCTCTCCCGTTGCGGAGCACAAGCTCCGGATGCGCAGGCTCAGCGGCCATGGCTCACAGGCCCAACCGCTGCGCGGCATGTGGGATCTTCCCGGACCGGGGCACGAACCCGCGTCCCCTGCATCGGCAAGCGGACTCTCAACCACTGCGCCACCAGGGAAGCCCCAGAGTTGTCAAGTTTTTATATAAAAAGATGTTCAACAGCATATGTCATTAGGAAGTTACAAACTAAACAACAGTGAGACACCATCCTATAAGATTAGAATGGCTAAAATCCGAAACACTGACAATACCAAATGCTGATGAGGATGTGGAGCAGCAGGAACTCTCATTCATTGCTGGTGGGAATGCAAAATGGTATAATCACTTTGGAAGACAGTTTGGCAGTTTTCTACAAAATTAAGCACACTTTTACCATACGATACAGCAATTGTGCTTCTTGGTATTTACCCAAATGAGCTGAAAACTTATGTCAACACAAAAACCTGCACATAAAATGTTTATAACAACTTCATTCATAGTTGCCAAAACTGGGAAGCAATCAAGATATCCTTCAATAAGTGAATGGATGAAAAACTGTGGTACCTCCAGACAGTGAGATATTATTCGGCACTAAAAAGAAATGAATTATCAAGCCATGAAAACACATGGAGGGAGCTTAAACGCATATTACAGAGTGAAAGAACCCAACCTGAAAAGTCTACAAACCATATGATTCCAAATACATGACATTCTGGAAAAGACTGTTAGGGACTAGGGAAGAAGGATGGGTGTGAATGGGCAGAGCACAGAGGATTTTCAGGGCAATGAAACTGCTCTGTATGATATCATAATGGTGGATATATGTCATTCATTTGTCAAGGCCCATAGAATGTACAACACCAAGGTGAACACTGATGTAAACTATGGACTTTGTGTGATAATGATGTATCCGTGTAGGTTCATAGGTTGTTAACAAATGTACCTCTGTAGTGCAGGACCTTGACAGTGCGGGAGGCTGTGCATGTAGGGGGACAAAACTCTGTACCTTCTGTTCAATTTTGCTGAGAACCTAAAACTACTCTAAAAAATAAAGTTTATTTTTAAAAATGAAGCTAAGAGTACTTTTTCTTTATGTTGCTGTGAGAATTAGATCTACTATACATTAAGTATCAAGTGCAGGGTCTTGCTGGCAAATCGCAGTTGCCCACTAAATCTGGACATGAAAGGTATTCAGTATCAAATCGGTCTTCAAACACCTTCCTTTTCCCTTCGATTCATGTTTTATAGATAAAGTCAAATTCCCTTGAGAAAATTTTCTCTAGACTCCAAATTTCCCCATAACTAAGGAATATCCAGTTGAAATGTCCTCATCAAGACATGGTATTGGTTCTTTTCCATCTATATTAATGGATCACAGTGGTAGTAAAAGCCCATAGCTAGACACCTAACTGTGGAAGCTGCTCTTGTCTGTAATCTCTGCTTGAGAATTAGTTTTTTTTTTTTTTTAAATAATCCTGGAACCTTAGTTGTCATTGATTAAAACAACTGGATGCATTTTTCAGCAGTCACTCTAAGACCCTTGGCAGGTTATTAAACCTCTCTATATCTCTTTTCCCACCCTTTTGAAATGAGGTCATGATACTACTCTTGGGAATAAAAAAAGATAGCAGTAGGACATTAACTGCCTATGGTACTCTGGAAGAGAGACTGAGAAACTATCAGCCAGGCTTGGTAACCCTAAGAGCTTAGCAGTATCTCTACAATGTCATAACTTTCCCTATAGTAACATTCTAAACTGCCTGTCTCCCTACAGTCTTTAGCACTACAGTGCAGTGAAAATACAATGTACTTTCAAATTTGACAGGGGTGTCCATTCCTGTGTGACCCTGGGTACATAAATTCTCTGAGCCCTGGTTTCCTTATGTGCAAGCTGATGATAATAATACCTATTCCATTAGGTTTCTATGAATATTAAAGAAAAATAATGTTGCTGAGTTATATTCAATATTTTTTTTCCTGGATAACTAAAATCAGAGAATCCTCAGGTATGTCATTCTTTTTTTTTTTCAGACAAATAAAAAAGGAGGGAGCTAAATGATTATCGGTAAGACTGAAGCTGAGAGAAGACAATTAAAAAAAAAAAAAAGAGGTGACTCCGTTGAATTCCTGAGGTCATAAGATCAGAATAAGAGGGTACAGATAAGAAATATCCATCTGGTTAGTGACCTGCAATATGGTCTTCCAACACAGTGGTAGCAATTTAAGCAAACTTTCAATTCAAGAACTTGGTGATTCTGAGTCACTTCCTATAATAATACCTGAATAATACACTCCTAATCTCTGGAACCTGTGAATTTTATGGTATGTGGCAAGGGGGATTTTTTGGATTCTGGTAAGCCAAAAAAAAAAGCAGAGATGGGAGTCATGTGCTTTGAAAATGGAGGAAGGAACCCGAAGTACTGATAAAAGAATGAAGCCTAGAAGTTTAAAAAGGCGAGGAAACACATTCTCCCTTCCAGAGCCTCCAGTCCCACCTACACCTTGATTTTTAATCCAGTGAAACTGATTTTAGACTTCTGAACTGAACTGCAAGAGAATACATTTGTGTTGTTTTAAACCACTAAGGATTTGTTACAGTGGCAACAGGAAACTAATATAACTTTCATTTTGGAACATAGTTCAACACAATGAAACATAAAGTCCAACAAGCAAAGCAAAGCAAGATGATTAAGGATATACACTTAGGGCTTTAAAAGATCATGAAGTCTGACTTGATCATGCAGATTTGTCAGAACAGAAGGAATGTTCTCAGCCGGCAGTCAAGTGTGGAGTAAGAAACACTGATAGGGACCTGTATTACCTAAAGACAGGAGAGGACGCTCTGTAAAGTTAGCCTGTGATATATAATTGATTTCATTTGTTTTAGCTGGAGCTTAATTTAAATTGTCTACATCAATAGAATAGCTCATACTGATTTCTTTAAAATTTAAATGAACCTCCTGGGTACCTTCCAGGTTTTTTAAAGCTGAGATGAATATTGTTCTTTTATGTTTGCAATGAAAGGTACAGACAGTGAATTTGGGACTTTATAGCTTGAGGTTAAAATATGGTTTGCATGTACAAATATTAAAAGCTAGTTAAATCTATTCACTTTTCCTCAACGGAATGCTTATCTTCTAAGTACCAGCTGCTTTGCACCAGCATGAAACATACCTCATCTCCTTTGCTTGGAATCCTACACCCTAACATTTCCAAAAAGTTGCAGTTCCTCAAATGCACCTTACATTCCTCGCTTCCATGTATTTGCAAATACCATGCTTCCTCCTTGAAAAGTTTTCTGTTCCTTCCCTCAACCCCCCATTATTAGGATAAAGGATGCCTACTCATTCTTTAGGCTCCAAACATAAAGCATCACCAACTCCATGAAGCTTCTGTGAACTCAAGTTCAATATACCCTCCTTTGGGTCCCACGGTATACCACACACAATGTTGACTTCTGCTTCTCCTCCACTTAGTGCTATGGATTGTCTGAACACCACTAACCAGTAGGAAGAGGCAGAGAAAGAAGTCTAGGACAAAGGTTGCCACCTGCAGGAGTGGTACATGTATGTCTGGGGTTTTACAGAAAAATGCATTTAATGAAGAATCACACTAGTTGGCCCAACGATGCATGCTGTTGATGCCCCCCCCCCTTTTTTTTTTTTTTTTTTTTGTGGTTCGCGGGCCTCTCACTGTTGTGGCCTCTCCCGTTGCGGAGCACAGGCTCCGGACCCGGCGCAGGCTCAGCGGCCATGGCTCATGGGCGCAGCCGCTCAGCGGCATGTGGGATCTTCCCGGACCGGGGCACAAACCCACATCCCCTGCATCGGCAGGCGGACTCTCAACCACTGCGCCACCAGGGAAGCCCGCTCTTGATCCCTTAATTTATGTAGTCCACTATTCTTCCAGTATCCTTGTTTGGTCTCTTACTCCACAAAGTTTTACTAACATCTACTACATTTTTTTTTTAGATTTACTAACTATTCATTTTATTTTGGCCGACTAACAGTGACAGCTGCCTCTCCTCCTGTAAAATAGAATTCCCCACTGAATTCCTCCTCTGATCAATACCATCCACTCAACATTCTTCTATCTTTTATATATGTTTCAAAGCTTTTCACCTTCCTTGATAAAAATTCTACCTCATTACTTTCCAAATCCATGCACTCTGATCAGAACTTCTCTCACTTCTCATTTGACCATTATTTCTGATTAATAACCTGTTAGTCTAAAATTCAGCTTATAGCTCACAGAATTTAGGTTGGTCCATATATGGCATGTTTATGCACAATATTAGAAAACTCATCTTTAGCTCATCTGTGTTAACTTTCCTATTTTTGCTTTATCATAAATTCATGGATAATTCTTAAGATTCAATTTAACTCTATTGACTGTAATTGTTGTTTCTTGTTTTCGAATTATTATTATTTGGACACTAGAATCCCATGGTAACTCTATATTTAGTTTTTTGAGACATCTCCATACCATTTTCCACAGTAGCTGCACCAATTTACATGCCCACAAATAGTATACGAGGATTCCCTTTTCTCCACATCCTCGCCAACATTTGTTATTTGTGTTCTTTTTGATGATAGCCATTCTGACAGGTGTGAGGTGATATCTCATTGTGGTTTTGATTTGTATTTCCCTGATGACTAGCGATGCTGAGCATCTTTTCATGTGCCTGTTGGCCATCTGCATGTCCTCTTTGAAAAAATGTCTATTCAGTTCTTCTGCTCATTTTTTAATTGGGTTGTTTGTTTTTTTGAAGTTGAGCTGTATGAGCTATTTACATATGTTGGATATTAATCCCTTATCGGTCAGATCACATCATTTGCAAATATCTTCTCCCATTAAGTAGGCTGTCTTTTCATTTTGTCAATGGTTTCCTTTGCTGTGCAGTCATTTTTAACATGGATTCCCAACATTCTAGAGTAATTGAGAACCAGAATATCTAATATCCACAATGTTGCAAAATTATAACTTCTTTGGTGGAGAGGGTAAATTGTCAGAAAAACTGAGACTACAAAACAAGGGAAATTTTTTAAATGCTGACAGTTTAGACGTTAATGAAGTAGGTTAACAAAGGCTCTGACTTCACTGTTTCACAAAAGATGTTTTTTTTTAAAGCTGGTTTCAAGTCAAGATTTAACTGTTAATATTTGTTATAAAATGTGTCTGTGTTGTCTCTCCTTGCAGGCAACAAGAATCCTTGCATTTCTTATTTGCACAAACACTGGAAACTGTTGGATTAAAAGATATTGTTTAGTGGTTTCATAGTTGAATCAAGTGGGGACATAGCATTGTCGCTGATTAAGTTGTTAAACATCAGCTAACTGAACTGTGTTTATAAAAGGTGCATGTGGTCACTGTGGCCTGGCTAGTGGTTGCATGTGTGACATTTTCTTTAATTAAGAGATTCATAATTTTCAAGAAAGCTCATTCTTCCCTAAAATACTAAACTGAGATGATCTTAGCACAATTTAATGAGAATATTATTATATATTATGCTTTATTTGGTAACACAGTATTTTATGTTTCAGGCACACATTTGTATTATGAATAACAAATTTGTTGAATTAGAGCTAATAGAGAGTGGGAGTGGGTAGGCAAGAAGAAAATATACCAAGAACAATAATTTCCAGGGTTCTTTTTCTCAAAACTAAAATTTTGGAAGGGAAATAATGACCTGCGGAGTCATTTTAGAGTTTACCTGTGAAGCTGTGACTCTGTCTGCCCTGGATCCTCTTACTTTCTTCCTCACACTGAACTCTTTCATGAGGACCAGTAGTCCCAAGTCTGGGAGACAGGGCTCAATGAATCTCCCAAAACATCTACCTTATGGTTTATAGATTACCTTCCTGCTCTTGTGCACGCTGCCTGGGACTCTGCCCCAGCTGGTTTTTCACCCTGGTTTGATGACTACACCCTTCAGAGGAGGTCAGGATGTAACAACAGGGATATACACTTCCTGGCCATCGAAGCTTCCATAAAAATTGTAGTTATTCTCCCTTATAGGGGATGTTCCTTTCCAGTTGGTCCTCCTATGCTTTCTCTTAGATTCAGCACAAGATCCTCTTGAAACTGTTATGTGGCTATTGGGCTTACAAAGATGCAGTCAGCAGTACAGTCATCCCTGACTTTCTTGTCTTTTTGAATCATTCTAATTATCATCTTGTCCAAACCCTGCAGACAGATCCTATTAACTTACTGCCACCCCTTCCCACCCCTTCCCATGTATTGGAGACTCTCCACTTGTTCTAAAGTAATTACAAATCTATTCATTGAAGTAACTCCTTGCAGGTTTCTTTATGGACATGAAAGCTACAAGCATTTCCAAAACCAAATCTGTATTAAACCAAACATATATGGCCTGAGAGAGACTACTCCTGTGAGAATTCCAGATGGACTCAATCCTGAAGTATCTACATGCAAGTCAATTGCATCTCTGGCAGCTCCTGTTAGTTGAGCTGGGACAACAGTCTCTCTTCAGTGATCAGCTCATACCCTACTCAAACAAGTTACTCATGCTAAGATCTAATCATACATGCTAATCCAGACGATTTCAGGTTTCCAGGACCAAAGTAAGGGACAAAGGGGTCAATAAAAGGCTGCTGAAATCAATGATTTCCCAAATTATATAGGAGTAACATCAAGAACTGTTCAGCCCTTCTGTATTCCCAAGTCCATTCCAGGTACCAACCCCAATGGGAAGAATAGGCAAGAACACATAAATATATATTTTCCCTGACTTACTGACTCTCCATGTAAACAAACCAGCAGGAGGAATTAAAAGGAGGCACTATTTACAGAAGCCCTCCAGCGGTCAGACAAGTTAACCTTTTAGTGTATCAATCACATTATCCACAGCCAATATTCTGTGGCAAGTTTCTCCTAAATCTTTTCTGACTTTTCACCAAAGGAGAGTTTCCTTTATCACACGTCTCCACTCTCTTGTATTCTTCACTGGCACCTCATCTATCTTATTATAATATTATCATCCTAAATTAGAGGGCACAGGGCCAGGGCAATCAGGAATGGTTGTAATAAGGAAGAACAAACCTGACTCCATATTAGATCTGTTTCTTTTACTTAACCGTTGTATTCTATTGCTTTTGTTTAGAGTTAAGAATGTTGCCTATAGCCTGAAATGTACAGGATAGCCCATTCTCACACTCTGACCTTTAAGGGTATGACACTTTTCCACTCATACAGAGATAAAAAGTTGCAGAACAGAGAGTAACACTTGTCTTGTTGGAGGTTTACAGAACATCGTGATCTGACCTGCGTGGACAGCTGCAAGAACAAAGGATTCCGACACCAGGAAGTTTGCAACAACGAACCACACCCTCCCTCACCTTGCTTTTAAAAAGGCTTTGCTGAAACCCTTCTGAGAGTTTGGGGTTTTGTGGGGGGGCATGAGCCACGTCTCTTTGCATGGTTCTACAATAAACTTTTCTCTGCTCCAAACTGACATTTCAACTGGTTTGGCCTCACTGTGCATCAGGCACACGAACCTGCATTCAGTAACATGGAGTATGACAATTCAGAGATTATGGAATTCTTAACTCTAGTTGGTAAAACTTTGTGACCTTGTTCCCTTCATTCACACAGTTTAAAGAATGTACGACATCCTGTCAGCTTTGTTTTTATCTGTCTTCCTCCCAGGTCTTATTAACCTGTTCATTTTTCTTAATTTATTACCTTAATTCATTGTATTTCTACTAGATAAATTTAACGCCCTTCTTTCCTACTACAAAAGAGATTCCCTCTCCGAAATTTCCTCACGGATCAATATAGTACAGCCAAATTCTAACCACAACTGAGCATCTGTTACAATTTGTGTGTGTGTGTTACTGGTCTAGGAACAACTTGTAAAGAAGGATCATGCCTTATTCTTTTTTATATAAATAGAATAATGTCCAAAATAGATGTTAAAAATTTTAGTGTATTAATTAATTAAATGACCAATTTTCTAGAACTTCGGGAATGGATGTAACGGTAGCAAAAGATCCTAATGCAAAATTTATACAAGGTACAATATTTTCACAAATTCAGGGATGCAAAAAAATTACACTTTACTTTTCTACTTTTGAACTTGATTTTTATCTCAAGTCCCCATGTGACTGAAGATGAAGAATGACTTTGGTCCAGTTCTTGTTTTTCTCCCCAATGAATTCAGAATTTGAATGACAATTCAAGATCTCCTCTACCCAATTTGCTGAGTTGCATCTAAGTTGTGGGAGGAAAAAGTGAGGGACTTTCAGAGGCAAACAGTGTCTGGACCTGAAAATATTCTGTCCACATGGATGTTCACTGAGAAGTAGATAATATGATTTTTTGCCTGCTGTCACCTGCTCACTCTGGCATCTCCAGAGATGTCTGCATTTGCATCTGGTCAATGGTTTTTAAGTTCACCCTGGCATTGAACTCTTCCCCTCATCCTGACTAAGAACTCTCTAAGGCCCAGCAAACCATAGCAGCCCATGTCTGCTCTACCCAGAGCTGTACAAGGTGGAGAAGGGTTGGAAGGGACATCAGTGTGCAAGTCCCTTTCATATAGGGACAGACACCAGCCCCTAATGATATTCCTCTCTTTTACATGGAAGAGAAAGAATTAGGGGATGACAGTGGATGTTTCAAGGGGAAAACCATCTTCTCTGTACAAATAAATTTCTCAGCTTAACCTTTAAACAAAACTAAGCGAAATTTCTTTATTGTGACATGCTTAGAAGCTTTCAGATGCTGGTATACATTATGAATCTCCAAGAGGGGGCATACCAATGCAGCAAGTATCTAGTTTATTTGAGAAGCTCCCCTGGAACAAGCTGTCCCTAGAATTCTATTTGGGAAACATTGTTCTAATATGCCCTGCAATTATTGGTGTGTTTTGTTACTTAATCACCAACACAACTCACGGTAGAGATCAGGGTATGAGGTAGCAGGTAGGGCCCCTTCTCCCTGGACCCTTACCTTTTTTTTCTTTTTGCACAAAAACAGTCCATTTATTCAAGTGTTCTCCAGCACAAGTACATTAGGAAGGAGCTTTATTATATGCTCCTGGGCACAAAGAAAAAATGTGATGAAGGTGGAACTGACAGACTTTCTACATCTGCTGTACGCACTGACCTCTTTAAAATTATTTAATAACAGCTATGTCACAACCATCACTTAAACAGAGATATGATAGACATTGGGGCGCAGGGGTGGGGACCCATGCAGGGCCCTCCCAGAACCAGACTGTGAAATGTACATTACTATTGTCAATAAATAGAGAAGCAACCCTAAAAATATATAATGGTGAAAGGATGCTGGAACCAGGAAGAAAAAAAAAAAAGAGTCGGAAGAGAAACTGAAGAGAAAGGAAAGGGCTGCGAAGGGAAGGGTCAAGAGAGGTTGGGTTTAACTTTCCATTCTAATGATACTCTGCCTAGTGACCATCGGCATTGGCTAGTGGATCTACCTAGCAGACTGTCGGGTGAGAAGTCATTCCTCATACTGCATCAGTAGCAGGAGGCATTAATATTGACAACTCCATGGGTTTACACCGCACTTTGCAGTTATTTACCCTCTTCACCACCATAACTTCATCTTATTCTTAGAACTGCTAATATAGAGAAGGAATTACTGTTCTTACAGACAAGGAAACCAAGTTTCAGATATTTATCCAAGGTCATCCAGCTGTTAAGTGACAGAACTGAGCTTGAACTCTGACCTTCCCACTTAGAGTCCCATGAGTATTTAATGATAACGGTGTTTCCTTTCCATTCTGAAACTCCAGCAGGGAGAAATTTGTTCCACCCCCCACTGCTGCCAGACAGTCACTCTAGGGAGAGCAGTACTCATTATTTTTCTGAAGGGAAAACACAGTGTTAACTCAGACAACATAATTTTATGGTCTGAACGAAAACACAGTTTTTTGCTCCTGTCAAATTCAATTTATATCACAAGACTAAATAAAAATTTTATGTACTGGGTGAAGGAAAAATAGAGAGAAAATGTCCTCAGTGGACAAGCTTAAATTATCTCCCATTTGAATGAGTTTATTTCCCAGATAGTTTCATCAGGCTTTTTAATTAACAGAAAATTATTCATCTAGAGTCAGTAATTTGCCAGTGGCCTCTTCTTAACACTCCGGTCTAAGGTGACAGAAATGACAATGGGATTTTCAAATTAAAAACATCAAGCTTTTGCAGATACTGGGCTCTTCAGTTCAGTAACTGGGTCAGGGAAAGGAGGTGACCTAGGTGAAACAATGATATTTTAGCCAAATTTATCCCCTAAATTTAAGGCTCAGAGATGTTTAAGAGGTCTTAAGTTTGACAGGAAATGACACTGGAGATTGAAGACACCCAGTAACACATATAAACAAGAATATGTATGCAAATATACCAATATATATGTGTGTATATATATGTATACATGTGTTTATATAATATAATATGAGCATGGAAAAAATTCAGAAAGATACTTCCTAAGTTGTTAATATGATGTTATTATATATTATGCAGTAGTTGAAAGTGGGATGGCTGAAAGGTAAGGTGGAAAAGGAGAGGAGAGCAAAAGAAAAAAAAGAACTGAACCCCAAAGAGAAAGCATTTTATTCATTTATGTAAGCTTTTATGTAAGTGTGTACAAATCAAAATTTAGGGGAAATAATACAACAGGAGATTGTTGAGATACTAAAGCATTTGAGAGCTCTGAAGAACACTGTGTCAAGAGGTTGCAAAAGATGGAGCTGGAGAGCTGGGCAGAGGCCTAAGTAAGGAAGGCTAAAATGCAGAATGTAAAGAGTCGAGACTTCCCCCTGAGGTCAAGAGAAAGCCACTAGAAGGGTGACTGGTTCAAACTCAGGTTTTAGGCAGGTCATACTCTCAGGGGTGTCATGATTAGACAGGGTAGGGGAGGAGGGAAATAATGGCCTAAGAGGTGATGAGTTCCTACACCAGGGCAGTGGTAATGGGATTGGTTGGAAGTATAGCATTCAGAAAAAAGAAAAAAAAAGGTGCTACAACAATCATTATGTCCCCTACTACTACTTTACGCATTTACTACTATTACTACATTACTACCACTACAACTTAACTGTTACTCTTTAATCAGCACTTACTGTGTACCAGGCACTGTGTCAAGAACTGTATTTTTTATTATCTTAATTAACTTTAACAGTAACCCTGTAAGACAGGCACTAGGCTGACGATTATTATACAAAGCATCACTTGAGGCATAAGAAAATGAACCTCGCAAAGAGAAGAATCAAACAGAAACCGCAAGACAAACGTGGCTTGCAAACCAAGCCATGATGTGCAACAGGAACTACCTACACTCAAAGTATTTTAACACCAACTCATTCATACCCAAATATTCCCCCAAAAGATCACCGTGTCACAGTGATTTCCCAAAGATTCATACATCCCCAAGGTAAGATCCTTAATTCTTCCAGCAAATCACCTAGTTTACAAATTCGAACCCTGCCCAGAACATACATATTAGTTCATACACTGAAACTACTCCATGACTGACTCCAGCCTCTACAATCCTCTAAGTCCCATCCCTGATCATTAGAGAAATTCAAGTCAAAACCACTATGAGACATCACCTCACACCAATCAGGATGACTATTATTCAAAACAAAACAAAACAAAACATGAAATAACAAGTGTTGGCGAGGATGTGGAGAACATGCAACCCCTGTGCACTGTTTGTAGGAATGGAAAATTGTGCAGCCACTATGGAAAACAGTATGGTGGTTCCTCAAAAAATTAAAAATAGAATTACCATATGATCCAGAGATCCCAGTTCTGGGTATATATCCAGAAACACTGAAAGCAGGATTTTGAAGAGTTATTTGCACACACATGTGCTAGCAGTACTACTCACAATAGCCAAGAAGTAACCCAAGTGCCTGTCTATAGATGAATGAATAAACAAACTGTGGAATATACATACAACGGAATATTATTCAGCCTTAAAAAGGAAGAAATCCTGTCGCATGCCACAACATGAATGAACCTCAAGGACATTATGCTAAATGAAATAAGTCATTCACAAAAAGACAAATGTGATTCCACTCACATGAGCTACCTAGAATAGTCAAATCCATACGAGCAGAAACGAGAATGGTGGTTACAAGGGTCTGGGGGAGAGGAAGGATAGAAAGTTATTGTTTGAGATGTACAGTTTCAACTTGCAAGACGAAGTTCTGGAGATCTGTTGCACAATGTAAGTGTACTTAAAACCACTGAACTGTACACTTAAAAATAGGTAAAATGGTACATTTTATGTGTCCTTTACCACAATTAAAAATTCAAAACAAAACAAAACAAAAAACACTCTAAGCCCCTTTCTGTAACCTCCCTCTTTGGAGACTCTACTGAGACTGTCAAGATGCTGTTCTTCCATTCAAAACAAGTTCATAAACCCAGCTCTTTATGACCAGCAGCCTTCCCTAATAGCCTTGGAGGGACTGTGACAGTATGCCGAGTACACCCTGTAGGTCCCAAGTCCTCGAATGCAGGGGTCAAGAACACGGGCTTTGCAGCCCTAGCTTGCTACTCACTAACTATGAAATTTGGGAAAATTTATGAAACGTCTCTGATCCTCATTTTTTCACCTAGGGACTGGGAATAAGAGTGTTTACTGCATAGGGCCATAAAGAGTATTAAATAGGATAAATGAAAGTGTCTGGCGTGGTGCCGAGCACCCAATAAGTAGGTGCTTAATCAGTGCAGCTGGTGATACTGCTCCATGCCCATTAATTCCATGCCTCCCACCACTTCCATCATCCTGAATGAAAAAAGGAAAGGACTCCTGCCCCCCTCCACCTGATGTTTCCTTCCTGGTTATTTCCTTAGCCACCATTTATTAATAAGCTTCTGCTAAGTGTCAGGCTCTGAACCATGTGTTGGGAGTCTGATACAGAGGTGCTCCATATAAAGGAGTTTCACCTCTGGTAGAAGAGGCAAACATGCACCCAAGCAACACAAAGAAGTAGACTAGAAGCGTGGGGTGGGAGAAGAAATGTTGAGAGTGGAGTGAGCACAAGACCATCCACTTTCAGGGCTCCAAATTAAAACACCAGACTTATGAAACTGCTTTAAACCCCAACTGCAGGAAAAATAATATAATAAATTGGTTTAATTCTGGGAGCTTGAAAATAAGCTGGATAAAGAAATCAAAGGCAGAACCCATCAGTTTTGTTTCTTCTTCACAAGACCTTTGTTCTTTTAAAAATAATTCCACAGTGTGTGTGTGTGTATACACACACACACACACACACACACACACACAATGGAATATTACTCAGCCATATAAAGGAACAAAATAATGCCATTTGCAGCAACATGGATGGACCTAGAGATTATCATACTAAGTGAAGTAAGTCAGACAAAGACAAATAGCATATGATATCACTTATTCGTGGAATCTAAAAAAAATGATACAAATGAACTTATTTACAAAACAGAAACAGACTCATAGACATAGAAAACAAACTTATGGTTACCAAAGGGGAAAGTGGGGGAGGGATAAATTAGGAGTTTGGTATTAACGTATACACACTACTATATATAAAACAGATAAACAAAGGGAACTATATTCAATATCTTGTAATAATCTATAATGCAAAAGAATCTGAAAAACTATATATATGTATCACTTTGCTGTACGCCAGAAACTAACTCAAAATTATAAATCAACTATACATCAATGAAAGATAATAATAATTCCACCAGTTCAAATCCTTGTTGAGAAGAGAATCCAGGAACAGAGTGTGATTAGTCTTGGGACTTTCTCTCTCTCTTCTCCCAAAAGAGAGAAGAAGAAAATCAACTAATGGTATGCACAGTGCTAAATACTTTGATATGATCTCTCATTTCTCTTCATAGCATCTCTGCAAATGGAGTTAGTGTTTTCACTTTTCAGATGATGGAAAAAAGGCTCAGAGATGTTCTACAACCTGCCACTCAGTGTAAGAGCTCAGGCTGGTATGACCTGGAATCCTGTGTTTGTTCCAGTCTCCCACCCTGGTAGGGCTCTGACAGCTCTTCAACTGCAGATGTCTTATTATTCTCAAATTCTTCAGAAAAGAAAAAACAGATCCAAGGGTAACTTTTTCTGGAGACACTTTTATAAACTGGAAAGGTGGGACACTCAGTGACCCAAAGAATCTTGAATTCACAAGCTTCTCAAGTTGTTGTAACCAAATAGGTCACAAAAGAAAAGCTGTTATAAATATTGCAGTAAATTAAACTTTCTTTCAAGACAGTTCTGAATTCCATGCCCATGAATATCTAAGAATTGGGAACTGCAAATGGGTATCCATATAATGGTGTGTTAACATTCACTGCTCATTCTTTCTCCTGCTTCAATGGTGGAAAAGATTAATACATCATTCAGTTAATACAAAGTGTAATTTATTTCCAAAGTGATGTTTTTCCTTTGCAGCATCAAATCTGGCAGCTCTATGCTGTGCTGTTCTGTCAACTGGAATAATGCCTTTAATGAACTTGTCTCTGGAATATCAAATGTGTTATCCGTTGCACAACTTGCAACTCTACTGCTCAGACCCTCGTCATCTGGCCTACTGTCTTCCACAATCAAAAAAAGAATCCATTCCACGGCCCTGACCTCAGTAAGCCACCAAGCAGCCCCCAGAATCTGCAAGCTTACTTCGAGTTTACTCATGGCCCATCTGTAACTCCACTACTCTAACCAGTGAGCACAAATTGGGCAGGAATATCTCACCAGCCCTGAAGTGCTCTGCCCCTGGACAGACAATATTCTTCAGAACCATTGGATTCATATCGCCTCCCCCAAAGAAGTCGAGCATGGTCCCATGGCATCCTAACGCCCTCTGCTGGGGCCCTCACTGGGTAATGCTTGGATGCTCCAAAACCAACACTTTGGGCAGCAACTACGCTTTGCCATCCTGCCGTATTGCTCCAGTCCTTTATGAGAATTTAATCTGTCTAGCCATTATGCTTCTAAGAACCAACAAAGGCAAGCCAAAAATATCTGCTCTGCCAACAGCAATAATTCCACATATTCATTGCTGAGATGCTCTCAGTCTGATCCTTTTCTCGCTTGACTACTACCAGACCTCAAGATTTACCTCTGGGTCCCAGGGCTTCAGCTTTGTGTTGCTGTCTGCTCTCCCCCAGTGAAACCTCAGGATGACTAAGGGACTGGCTAAATTTGGTTCATACAATTCATTTAACAAAAAAAAGCTACTGAATACTTGTATGTTCCAGCATTATTCTGGGTGCAAAGAATAACAAAGAACAGAGCAAAAAAAAAAAACAAAAAAACAATATCTGTTTATCTCATGGAGTTTCCATTCTATGGGGTGGAGCAGATAATAAACCTAATAAGATAACTAAGTTATATAAAGTGGTGGATGCCAAAGAGAAAAACTAATGCAGGGAAGTGGACGGGGGAGGATAACTCAACTGCAAAAAGGGCCCTCAAAGTAGGCCTCACTCTGGAAGTGATACTTTAGCAAAGACCTAAATGAACTGAAGGAGAGGCTGCTAGCTGAGCTGCCTCAGGTAGGAGTAACCTGCCAGATCGAAGAGTCACGGAGAGCAGGAGGGTTCGAGTGGCATGGCTCTACCACTGGCTAGGTTAGAGAGGGTCAACACATTACTTATCTCTCTGAGCCTCCATTCTCTCAATGTAACATAGAGACAACAGTAGCTTTTTCAAAGGATTTTTGAGATTTCAATGAGAAAATATACATAAAACATCTGTCACTTCATAGCAGCTCAATCAATGTTATCTAAATAGGCAGATGATATATAAGTAAACAGAGAGATAGGCAGATTTACAATAGGGTGTGACACATTAGAATACGATTGATAGGCTAGCATAAGATAGAAGAGGGGAAGACAGGACAGGATAGCTAAAGTTGAGCACATAGGTATATAGAGAGACCACAGATATCTAGGTCCACAGACTCCAACGTTATTACTTGGGTCCCCTCAGCTGGGGCACCTAGCTACTGCATCCATAATTAGGTAGATTTCTTATTTGTGCCCTAGACCTAGCTCTAACGCTAAAAATTAGTGTGACCTTGGACACGTCACTCAGTGTCTCTGCATTTTACTTCCCTCATCATTTAAAGTGAGGAAGCTATGCTGAATAATTACTATGCCTTCTCCATATGCCTTCTCTCTTACTATACATTTCAATAAGGTCCAAAATTTGTTTTTATGGGCTTTAACACATCTAAATAAAGAAGCCGTAATTATTTATTCAAAAGGATGAATGTGTCTCCTTTACTTAAAAACAGTGAGCTATTTAATATTTATTGAGCACCAACTATATCCACAACCTCCTTGTAGGATAATAGGAAGAGTTAAAACAAAGAAACATGCAACAGTAAAAAACAACTATAAATTTTTAAAACAAAAATACATGGTCCAAGGCCTGAAGATATTATGTATTTAAAATCTACAGCAACCCTGACCTCTTGCACTTGTAAAATTTAGCATTTGAAAATATCTTCTATATCAATTTTCCATACACCTACAAGTGTAAAGTTACCTTAATTTCAAGTTTTTAAACTTTACTCCTGGCAATAAAAATTAATTCCATTTGATTCCAATTTATCTAATAATCACAAAAACCTTTTGAATAACCATTCAAAATATGAAACAAACAAACATGAAAAAATATGCCAGCCCATTTCCCTGACCTCCATGAGATGACATGCTGTAATTTATAAATTTATGACCATTCATTCATTCATATTTGGAAGCAATTACTGAGAAACTAACATGTAAGTATCCACACACAGGGAACACAGATATGTCAAGGCCTTTGCCTTGGAAAAGCACAATTTTGTGGGGGAGAGAGAGAGAGAAAAAAGATTGCTAGCATATTGAAGGACAAATGCATAATCAATGTGAATACATGATACAGGTATACCATAAAAAAAAACGGTTGATAAATCACCCTTTGGGCAATCAAAGATTTCACAGAGGGCTTCCCTGGTGGCGCAGTGGTTGAGAGTCTGCCTGCCAATGCAGGGGACACGGGTTCAAGCCCTGGTCTGGGAAGATCCCACGTGCCACGGAGCAGCTGGGCCCGTGAGCTACAAATACTGAGCTCTGCGTGTCTGGAGCCTGTGCTCCGCAGCAAGAGAGGCCGCGACAGTGAGAGGCCCGCGCACCGCGATGAAGAGTGGCCCCCGCTTGCCACAACTAGAGAAAGCCCTCGCACAGAAACGAAGACCCAACACAGCCAAAAATAAATAAATGAATAAATAAATTTATAAAAAAAAAAAAAAAGATTTCCCAGAAACAATACATTCAAGAAGTTTTAAAGAATGAATGTGTCAGGAAGACAATTTTTCAACAAATGTGTATCACACTCAAAATCAGAAAAAAAAAAGTGATAGTCATTATTTCAAGGTGATGGGAATACAGGTAATTATTTTTTCTTTTGGTCCTTTTTTTGGGGTTGTGTCCAAATCACGTTTTATTTCTATCATTAGAAAGTGATGCAATATTAATATTATAAAATGAACTATGTTCTGTTTGTGTTTAAGGTCCTTAAGCTTTACAGAGTTAAAGCTAATTTTTCTCTAATTTACCCAAAGTAACAGCAGTCTGGTGACTAAAAAGGTACAAATATAACTTTTAGTTTCCTGGTAGAGAAGTAATACAGTCAACATGTACTAGGTAGAGAACTGTCCAGAAACCACTGCAGGTTCCAGTAAGCAACAGCACCTGAAGAAGGGTCAGACTTCACACAGGTCGGAGTCACTCCTGCCTCTCCACCCCTTATCTTGTATCTCACCCAGTCCATGAACCCCACACTTCCTGTCACCTCTGAATACACCATGCCTATTGGTGCTCTCTCCTACACTTGCACTTTCTGAACTGTTTGCCAAACTTCTGCACATGCTTCAAGACTTACCTTCTGACATTTCTTTTGTGATGCCTTCTACTATAAAAAGAGAAGTAAGAATGAGACATATCTGTTAGTTTTCTTCCCCAGAAGAGAAACAAAAGGTCTTAAGAGAGGGCATTTTGAGTCCTAGTGCTACCTCAGCTCACTGCCTTGCCTTGGTGAGCCCCTTGTACATATCACCCCTGCAGCTCTGCTCCTCAATGATCCCTCCCTAATATATTGTACTATTCAACTCTTGTCTTCCTCACTTTCAACTGAGGATAAGATGCTCTCATCCTCTGGCCTGGCCTCATGGATCCCTTACATACCCAGACTCCCCATGAGAACAGAGTCACTGGGCAACTTTAACACAAGAATATCAATTCTGTACAGTGATACTGATTCCATCATACTGACCCGAAGCTTTGTCTGGCTAGAGAATAATTTAGAGGGATTTTAACTGATGCCTTGTTATATAGGTCTTCAAGAAAAATGGAAAAACTATAGTTATGATTTAATAAATACAATTTGTAAAAAAAAAAAAAAAGGCTTTGAGATGTAGTCAACAAATTTTACTGCATTCTTACTATATGCCATCATACCTCATGGAGCATGTGTTCTGGTGCAGGAGACAGAGTAAGTATTTCCAAATAAAAAGGGGATAAACAATGGGATAAAGAACAGTCTCTGGCATGAAAAATGAATACTTGGTATAATCTGGAGAAACTCTTCATGGTTTAATCCATAAATGTCAACCTGACAATACCAGACTTGGCTGGGCACCCCTCCTCTATGCTCACAAGGTGCCTTTTCCCTAATAACACATTTCTTATTACTTTGAAATTATCTATTTATATTTCTATCTCTCCTGTTACTGTGAGCTTCTCACAAACAGGAGTCATATCTCGTATCATTTTTAGGATGTAACAAAAATTAATCATCCAGCAATATGTCATAAAAGCAAATACACAATGGCTATAAACTATCAAAATCATTTACAGTAGTAGAATCATGTTCCAGCCTCTACAAAATCCATAAACCTCTACACATATTGATTAAACATATAGCCTCAATAGACTGTGAAGAAAGCATTCAACACAAAAAAAAAATTTTTGGCAAATACTGACCTAAATTATCAAAGCTGAGTAGAGATAAAAGCTCTCTGGTAGATTCTCTTTGGGCTTCCTCTTCCATATCAGCTTTTAAACTGGGATAGGCTACCCATAAAAATCTACATGAATATGCACAAAGAATGAAAAAAAATACAAGGTAAACAGATGATTCTTCCTATACCAAGAAAGTCATGTTAATTTCAAAATAGGTATATTATTTGAATAAAATTCAAACTTTGCATATGTTTTGAAGATAAACTGAAGACTTCAAAATAAAGTTATGCTTTCATGGGCTCACACTGAATGAAATCCTCCAAAAACACGATGAAAGGGCAAGAAATTGGGAAGAGCCACACTATACTCTGCCACTGAAAAGCTCCAGTGAAAAAGCTTAAGAGCCTCTAGTCAAAACCCATTCCTCATTTGACAAAGCAGGTGTACCATGTTACTATACCATAAATGATAATTATTTAATAAAAAGATGCCAGCTCTAAGTAATATGATTTAAGTTCTTCAATAACAATTTTCTTTTTTAGAACATAGAAAAATCTTTCAAGAGATAATATGATGAAGAACCCAGGGGTAGGTCAGGAATAAAGGCACAGATGTAGAGAATGGACTTGAGGACATGGGGAGGGGGAAGGGTAAGCTGGGACGAAGTGAGAGAGTGGCATGGACTTATATACACTACCAAATGTAAAACAGACAGCTAGTGAGAAGCAGCTTCATAGCACATGGAGATCAGCTCGGTGCTTTGTGACCACCTAGAGGGGTGGGATAAAGAGGGTGGGAGGGAGACATAAGAGGGAGGAGATGTGGGGATATATGTATATGTATAGCTGATTCACTTTGTTATAAAGCAGAAACTAACACACCATTGTAAAACAATTATACTCCAATAAAGATGTTTAAAACAAAACAAAAAAAAGGTAATATGGGATAGACCAGTTCTATAAAAAGAGAAATAAGAATAAATAAATAATAAAGCCAGTTGGTTTCTTATTTTTGTCTTGATACATTTAAAGGGAAACAGCATTCAGAATCATGTGATCTGGACTTCCCCGGTGGCACAGCAGTTAAGAATCCGCCTGCCAATGCAGGGGATGCGGGTTCAAGCCCTGGTCCGGGAAGATCCCACATGCCACTGAGCAACTAAGCCCGTGCACCACAACTACTGAGCCCGCATGTCACAACTACTGAAGCCCGCGCGCCTAGAGCCCGTGCTTCGCAACGAGAAACCACTGCAATGAGAAGCCCGTGCAACACAACGAAGAGTAGCCCCTGTTCACTGCAACTAGAGAAAGCCCGCACACAGCAACGAAGACCCAACGCAGCCAAAAATAAATAAATACATTTATTTTAAAAAAAAATAGAATCGTGATCTGCCCTAAACTGGTATTCAGTATTCAAGAATTTCATATTGTCAAATATTTAAAGATCTAACCAAGAATAAGAATGGCAAGGCATGTAGGAAAGTCTCAAATCTTTTCATCATATATACTTTTCTTGCATATTTCACTCTACTTCCCAAACAATATAAAAGAAAACTGAGTTAAAAAGTCCCAAAAAATGTATGTGGAGAGACGTGTGAAAAGAAAAATATTACTGTCTTTGCCTTCGTGACAAAGGTAAAATATGCATGAATTGAATGTACTGGTTTAAACCAACAATTCTCAAAATATTTAAAAATTTTTAATATTTAAAATTTTAGCCTACTTATCCCTATTTTTCAATTGGAAAAGAATTTAGCACTAAAAAATAACATAAGGAAAACAAAATTAAAATGGTGTAACATTTTTAAATGGCATAAGCAACAGCAACTGACCCAAACCATCAGCCTAAAACAACACTGATCATGCTCTAACAGCAACGTTTTCTTCCCCAAAGTTTCAAAAATACCAACTGTCTCTCTGAGTGTGCATGACCAGTCGCATCTGACAAATTACCCAGCCTAACATGGCAGCCAGAATTCTTAGCAGGCCACTGTATTAGGGGTGTCAGTTCAAACTAAAACCTGTCAAGTAAAGTCTAAAACCGTGCCAATTAAAGGATACTGATACTTAGTCTTTAATCATACATTAAAAAATGAAAGTCATTTGTTCACCAGAATTTTAAAAAGGATTTTATTTTTTCAATTTTCAAGCACTAATTCTTAGTTGACCAAGAGACCAAGGCAACACTTCAGGTCTCTCTAATTTAATCAAGAAAGGTCTTTTTAGAATAATTTTGTCAAACTTACTTACTTCCTTACTAGTCCTTCTTCCCAACATTACTGTCTACCTGGAGAAGTCAGGAAACACTGTCTATCTGTTCAACCATATCTAGCATCATTTGTGTCATTTATGGAGACTACCAATTAAATCAGCAATGGGGGATTCATCATCTAAGACTACCATCCTATGATAGAGCTGTAGGATAAAGTAAATTTCTCATGAAATTTATTTTTCAACATCATTTTATATCCTTTTTTTTCAGGATTTCTTTTTAAATTAATTTTTATTGGAGTATAGTTGATTTACAATGTTGTGTTACTTTCTTCTGTACAGCAAAGTGAATCAGTCATACATATACATATAACCACTCTTTTTAGATTCTTTTCCCATGTAGATCATTACAGAATATTGAGTAGAGCTGCCTATGCTATACAGTAGGTTCTTACTAGTTATCTATTTTATATATAGTAGTGTATATATGTCAATCCCAGGCTCCCAATTTATCCCTCCCCTCCTTCCCCCCCCATTTTGTAGTATTTTATAATCTTCACAATAGCTCAGACCATAAAGATGAGGAAGTCTTTGGGTAAGGCTTCTTTACACAAGCCGTGTGATCAAAAAAGAAGTAGGACTTAGCTACCAAAAAATATACCCAAGTAGCTAACAGACTGCCTAGATAACTCTGTCTTGAAGTCTAATTCCAGAGCCCAGATATCTGTACAAATATTCCTTGTTTATTAACTATAATTTATTCCTAAAACCCTTATTGCTAAGTGAAAAGCCATTAAATAAGAGAAATAAATCCCACTGATTATAATGTGAAAATTTTGATATTTCAACTCAATCAAAAATTCTGAAACAATTTTCACAGGTAGAATAAATACAACCACTGAACAATAAAAATAAGTTGCTATATGAGGAATTCTTTCTTTGTTTTATTCCATCCCATTTCTGACTTGTTCCTATCATTATTCAGATGCTGACATCTTGATTCTTCTCATGTCCTACTTGACATGAAATTTCAGCAATATCCCTCCTTCCTTGGTTTGCCTCTGTTTTCTAACTGGCTGATCATTTTATCTCTCTCTACCTACCCCTTCACATAGCAGAGCTGATGTTGGTATGAA
Source organism: Neophocaena asiaeorientalis asiaeorientalis (assembly GCF_003031525.2). NCBI lineage: Eukaryota > Metazoa > Chordata > Mammalia > Artiodactyla > Phocoenidae > Neophocaena > Neophocaena asiaeorientalis. The sequence goes on from NW_020175047.1 coordinate 1,090,691, forward strand.
TACTCACTTTTGAATGCCATTCTTCCTTCAAGACAACACAAATAGTACATCTTCTTTGAACGTTTTTATGACTGGTCCTGTCTCAGGCATTTACATCATCCCACATACGATAAGACACGCACAAACCTTATATCCCCAAAGAATTTTGTGGCTATCCTAGGACTTTCCTCACTTATGTGGCAGCCTCCATACTCTAAGTTAGGATCTCCTTGAACATAAGAACCATGTCTTGTTCATTTTCATATCCTCAAAGCTTTACACACAACTTTGTTATTTATTAAGAATTTACCATATATTCAAACTCTAAACTAGATGCTAGAAATAAAATGGAGAGCAAAAACAGTCATGAGTGGGCTTCCCTGGTGGCGCAGTGGTTGAGAGTCCGCCTGCCGATGCAGGGGACAAGGGTTCGTGCCCTGGTTCGGGAAGATCCCACATGCCGCGGAGCGGCTGCGCCCGTGAGCCATGGCCGCTGAGCCTGCTGCTCAGCAACGGGAGAGGCCACAACAGCGGGAGGCCCGCGTACCGCAAAAAAAAAAAAAAAAAAAAAA
>NW_020175047.1:1091419-1100710 GCF_003031525.2 Neophocaena asiaeorientalis asiaeorientalis
AAAAAAAAAAAAAAAAAAAAAAAAAAAAACAGTCATGAGTCTGCTCTTATGAAGCTTATAGTCTGGTAGGGAAGAGATATTAATCATATAATCTCAAAATCATATAATCTCAAAATTAATTGTAAGTTGTAACCATGATGGAGACATACACAGAGCTTTGCACCTACAACTGAAGATCAGACTTCATCAGGATGGCCTCTCTGAGGAAGTGACATGTGCACAGAGCTCAAAAAGATTCATTAATTAGGTGAATAGGTGAGAAATGAGCATCCCAGGTGGAAAGGGCACAATGAGTAAAGACCTTGTAGCAAGAGAGAGAAGACTGAATACGAGGGACTGAAAGAAGTTCAGTGTCACTGGAGTGCTGAGGTTGAGGGTATGGGTAGAGCAAACTGAGGCTGGGGATGTAGGTAAGGGTCATATCTTGTAAGGATTTGTAAATGTGGAAAGATATTTGTCAATTTTTAAAGAAAATTGTGAGGTCACTAAGGGCTGGAAGGAGGAGGATAGCATGATTAGATTAAAGATGTGTGTATACAATTGCGAGAGTCTTAGGAAAGTGCAGTAAGAATGGATAGTGGATTGAAGGTGGTGATTGATGCATAAGGGGCTATCAAGGATGAGCCTGGTTCTCTAGTCTCTGCAACTAAAAGGTTATCACTGCCATTAATGACATTGAAAATAATTGAATTGAACAAAGTTTGGAGGAGAATCGTGAGTTTGGTTTTGGACCTGTTGACTTTGAGGTACTTTGGGGATATACAGGAGTTAGAAGTAAATGGTCAATAGATTATGAGGATCTAGAACTCAGATGGGTGGTCTTATCTATAACTATAAATTTGTCTATCATCTGAAATCAGATAGCAATTGAAACTGTGGCTGTGAACAAGACAAAAAGTATAGAGTAAGGAGAACAACAAGCCGAAGGCTGAGATTTCAGGGACCACAGTATGCTGGAGTGTGGGGACAGGAGTATTTAAAATAATTATTAAGTAGAAAGGCAAGATGACCAGAAAAATGTAACATGATTGCCCGTGAATACCAAGGGCCCATTTGTCAAAACTGATGAACTTAAATTTATAAAGAAATAAATCTGTCTCTACTGGGAATTTCTCTAGGAGCATTAGTTGCTCAGATGTAGGCATGGAGAAAAAGAAATGATTGGGTTGATTGAGTTCACCCAGGGCTGGTGTTCTGCCAGGGGTTTGTGATAAAATACAGCAGAACAAGGACATTTAGGTCACTATCAAAAGTGTTACTTAAATAATGACATCATAGAATCAAGACTGAATGAGGAAGAATATGAATAAATTAAAGGTTTTATGGTTGGGTGAAGGCAGAAGGGTCAATGCAATGGAGATCTTTCTGAAGTTGAAGAATGCTCATAGGGTGAGGAGGACAGGCTGGAAGCAGATAAGTTTGTGGTGAAAAAGTGGGAAATTTGAACTAATCATAGTTTTAGGTAAGCAATTACAGGTAATAGCAAGGCCTAAATTATTACCTTGGCATCATTGGAGTGAGTGTACAAAGAGGAGCAAAGCAGTAGGTCACTGAAGATGAGAAGGTGGGGACAGGTCACCTGCAGATGAAGTGAAGTCATTGAGGATGGTGGTGGGCTTGTGCCAAAGATGTGATAAATGAGGAAGTGGGATGAAGAGCTTTGTTTTGGGCTAAAATTTGAAAGATAAACCAAAGAGTGGTTTTAACACTGAGAAAAGTGAGAATTTTGAAATTTCTAACATTCAGTGTATTGATACATCTATCCCGTAACAATAATATAATTTTAAATATTGTTATTAATCTATTTTAAAGATGAGGAAACTGGAATTTTGAGTAACTTGCCCAAGTCACAAATATTCTAAATGGCTGAACTGACAGTCCAAACAAATCTCCTGACTCTGGATCTTATAACCCCCAATTTAATTCAAACTCAATAGCCTCTAGACACTTAATGGTACAGGTCTAGCTCATTCAGTTCAACATTAAACTCACACAGAACAACTGATGAATTTGGCCCCTGTATTACGTGTGATACTTAGAAAAAGCATACATAGCAGGAATATGAAGTCCTTTCTAAATTTGATGTTCCATTTCAATGACTTAATATGTCTTTTGAGATGAGTAAGTTTAATAAGCTTGACCATTCTCCAAGGTCCTAGGAAAACTTAGGTCCAGACATTTCCTGAGGTCCTTAGTAATACAAGTGATAGTTCCTCAATGAAACATCTTCAGAAACAATAAATGTCATAGAAACTTGTGTGCCACTTAATTTTCTGGTTATTCCTTGTCACACACTGCAGAGTTTAATTCTTCATTTAACTATTTTCAAAACCATAAGTTGAAAGAGAAGACGTTTGATCTTGGTCCATTGAAGAAAATGATTCTACACCCAGAATCTGATTCCTCACTTTGCATAAATCCTATTTTGTAAGAGTGAATTAATTATCCATAAAAAGAAATGAGTAGCTTTAGTCCTATTTTAAAGCTTGACATACCCTCACCAGCACTGGAAATTGAAAAGATCAATCTTGCAACAAATAGGAAATTGTCTTCAAGACATAAAAGAGGTTTTTAGAATGACTGAGTAGCTCAAGGAGGCACAAGAGGAAAAAAATAAGGTGAATGGAATGTTGCAGCAAATTGGCATTTGCCCCATACTTTCTTGGGTCATGGTCTTCTTAGAAAGAAAAGAAATTCTGTTTTTTTTTTTCCATTAATCTCCAGATTCTAGAGGCTTAAAAGTTATCATGGTTCATTTCACTCAAAGCCCTTCATACTCAGAGAATATAGTATATATTGGTTGCATTTGGGCCACCAAGAATCCGTTCACCCTGACTAGTATTGGGGAATTCCATTCTCCATTATTAGACCACATATTTAAGATGGAGCCTCCAACTCCAGGATCCAGGATCAGATCATGAGGCCTACTCTCCTACCCTGTCCCCAGTCAGTACCTTAGTGATAGTCATGTGACTTGAGACAAACAAATCAGGACCAATCAGAGCTGACCCTGGGGACTCTACTTGAGTGACAGAAAAGGCATTCACTCTTTTAGATTAAATTAGGAAGGATGTAGATTGGTGTATCTTTAAAACTTAAGGGGGGACTTCCCTGTTGGTCCAGTGGTAAAGAATCCACCTTCCGGTGCAGGGGAAATGGGTTTGATCCCTGGTCGGGGAACTAAGATCCCACATGCTGTGAGGCAACTAAGCCTGCATGTCACAACTACAGAGAAGCCCGCGTGCCACAACAAAGAGCCTGCACGCCACAACAAAAGATCCCACTTGTCGCAACTAAGACCAGACACAGCCAAAAATAAATAAATAAATACTTAACATTAAAAAAATAAAACTTAAAGGGAGGGTCTCTCTGAAAATAGTCAACAGAGAGGAAGTCAGAGTCAAAAGACTGAAAGAAAAACAAAGGGGGAAAAAATAAAATAAGTTGCGGTAGCAATTTTGTACATTGAACACAGACATACACAAACTCTTCTGGGATTTTATAATATGCAAGCCAATAAATGTATTTGTTGCACTGTCAGTTAAGATTTTCTTGTTACAAGTCAATGAGTATTACCTGACACAGTGACTCAGTACCTACTGCCCAACTAAACATCAACATTCCAGAGACTTATGCTGGATGAGGGAAACACAAGTGTATGTTATTCTAGAATTGTGGTTTCAAGATGCCCAGTTATCCTCAAATTTTAAGCAGGAGTATGCTGTGATTGTGAGGGCCAGCTCCCCTGTATAATATAATTAGGCATGCAACTTAACCTCAGTTTCATCATCTGCAAAATGGGAATAATAATAGTAATATTTCGTGGAATTATTTAGCATAAAATTTGACAGTATATGTTCAGCTTCTAACAGAGCACCTAGAACATAGAGATATTCAATAATTGGTAGCTATTATTCTTTGTTGGTCTGTATATCTCCTCCATGTTGTTTATAAGCTACTCAAAGGTATCTCTATCTCTACAATGGCCCAGAGCCTTGCACTAACTAGGTAGTCAATAATTGTTTGTTGAGCGAATGAGTTAGTGAATAGTCTATACTCTTGTAGACCCAGTTCTTTTAGTCTCAATGGTGTCCTTGTTTGGATGGTAAGTTATTGGGTAACCCTATTTATACTATTCTTATTCTATGTTCCTAAGCCAATTTCTCCAGCTTTTAATCTAAGCAGGCTTCGTCTTACTTGGCCTTCCAAGGACACACAAAAAAACCTTAACTAGGATTATCCTACAAATATTTCTGTCAAATACAAGCTATTTTTTAATAAGTTTGTTAACAGAGGAAGACTTGGTGGTAGAGGACAGAGCACTGGATTTAGACTCTAAAAAGCCCATGTCCCGTAGCTTACTTCCTGTGAGACATTAGGCAGATCATGAAATTTCATTTTCCTCATGTAGTGAAATAAGATTAATAATCCCTTGAGAGATATATACCACCACATGATAATTTTAGGTGATTAAATGAAATAATGTAAGTGAAAGAGTGCTTTGAAAACCTTCTAACAGTATGTCAATAAGTATGGATAGTGCTTTGAATTAATGACAAAAGGACTCATTCTCCTCTTCTGTCTACCTTGGATACAGTTTGATTAAAAATTTTCAACTAAATTTGTTTCAACAGTTGAAAAAGGGCGTGACTGCGCTTTAAATTTTAGTACGAGTTTTATTATGGAATAGGAAAAAAGAAAAAACAGAAGTAAAAAGAGGAATGCTTTTCACAAATGCCATTCCCTCAGCCTGGATTTTTCTTCTCTCCAACCCACCAACCCCATTCATCCATCCAGGCCCATCTGATGATTTCCTGAACACCATATAAGACTTAGATCACCTATCATCCACTATAGAAAAACTTCTTCCCCAGGTAGAACTAACCACTAATTCTTTGAAGACCTCACTGTATGTGGTGCTTTATTTCTATTTTTGTACCTGTCACAGAAAATGGCACTTATCTGTTTAGATGCTCATCTCCCCAACTAAGCTATAATCTCCCTGTAAAAGAGGCCTATTTATTACTTTGTCTTTATATTACCAACAATTAGCATAAACACTGACACACAAAAATAGTCTGGATACCTGTTTACTGAATTGAATGGAATTGAGCATTTATAAATCATGTACTGTGGATTAGAAAATATACTAGGTACTTTATGTACATTCTCTCATTTAATCCTCAAAACAGAAAAAAGAACTATCGGTTATCAGATTTTGTGACACTGAAACTCTGATCATTCCAAACTGCGTTGGAGGAGTTATTCCTGAGACATTATAGCAAACAAATGTAAGTACGGAAGCTCTGAAAAATCTAAAATCTAGTCATGTTCTTTATCTATGGGAGAAGAGCAGTAGTTAATCAATTTGAGCTAGGAGCTACAGGACCAAGGTTTACCAATAAAATAACGCACGGTAATCGAGCCAAGAATGAAGCATGGGGTAGGAAAAGATAAGGAAGACATATTCAGATAACAGGACTATAATTATAAATGACTTATAGCCTCAGCAAAATTAATTGAGAAACTCTTGATATATGGTTAAGACTGAGCCCTAAATGACACTGACTGTGAGTTATGGCTTTCTGGTACTAACTCTGAAAAAATTTCCCTGAAATGAGTCAAAGCTAGATCTATTCCAGTGACAATGCAGGAGATGGATAGGAAACGTGTCAAATGATTGATCAGATGCTTGACCACAGGGTTGTTGACTATAGTTTTTAGAAACTGAAAGGCAGTTTTTACAAGAATTTGGGCTCTAAACTATATCATGTAGGGAGGAAAAAGGAAGGTCGCAGAGAATAGATCATCTCAGTGGCAGGTGATGGATTAGTCTCTGAAAAATTTTTAAATTCCTCCATGATGACCTATCACTACCTTCTGAACATCCCATCCAACCATCACATTGTCACAAGCATTATCATTTTCAAACACAGAGCCGCTCAAAGTATTTTAGAGCTCCCAGTTTCCCACAGGATGAAGTCCAACCTTCCTTGTATGTCATATATTGTCCTTCACAATGTGGACCAGACTCACATTTGCAGCACTAGTTCCTTTATCCCTAAAACATGCTATACTCTTTCAAAAATATAGCACCTTTTGAATGCTATTCCTGTACATGAGATGCTCTTTCCCTTTCCTGCTTTTTGGTGAGTCCTATATCTCTCTCAAGACCTAACTCAGATGTTGCCTCCTCTGATAATTCCTCCTGAGTTCTCCTAGGTAGGACAGTGACGTCATCTTAACACTCATCTGTATAGCATTATCCTGTCACCTTATAATTATCCATCTCTCCCTTCCAATGACAAGCAGAAACCCTGACTTATGAACCTTTGCATATACTCCAGGGAGTAATACTGGGGATTGTGAGCATCATTATGTACTCTAGGCCCTGGAATACAGTACTAAGCAAAACATACCCTTGCTTAATTTTATGGAGGTAAGGAAGAAGGAAAAGTATAAAATAATCAAATTATGCAAGATGACAATATCTACTATAAAAAAATAAAAGAGGGTAAGGGGATAAAAGTGACAGGAGTGGGATTACACAGTAAGGAAAGATCTTCTGAAAAAGTGATATTTGGTATTTATCAGAGGTATTTCAGCAGAGACACTGAGAAAGTAAGCTAGAGCACACCAGCATCTGGGTGGTACCCAAACAGGGGAGTATCTTAAGAGAATTATCCAATGTTCAGGAGCAAGAAAACCTGGATGGAAAAAATAAACAACATCCTAGGAAGGGCTGAAGGTCAAAGCTGAGGAACTGGTACAGCATAGAGAGACTTGACTCTAAAGTCCAACCAACCCAAGTTGGTATCTGCGTGTGTGTGTATGTGTGTGAGAAAGAGGAGAGACTGTAGATACCCCTAGAATTCTGAATTTCAAGTAGTCAAACTCAGAAGGCAAATAGATTTGGATAACAAGGGACACTTTCATTTTCTTGTGTCCAGTGCCACAGTCAACACCACATGGAGATCTCAGGGCTGGGAATAAATTAGCAGATCAGGATCCCTGGAGTCAAGGGTTTCTCAATAGTGGCAGTACTGACATTCTGGAACAGATTATTATTTGTTGTGAGGGGCTGTCTTGTGCACTGTGAGATATTTAGTGGCATCCCTGGCCTCCACCCAATCTCTAGACCAAATGTCCCCTTGGGGAAGGGGGACAACATGGCTCCCTATTAAGAAACACTGCTGTACACAAAGGGACAGAGTGGAGAGAGAGGCAATAGTAGTAATGAAGACATACCACAGACAATTAAAGCAAATAGGCTTACAGAGTCGAAATCAAATTTTAATTTCAGTTTTCATTTATGAGATAGCTATAGATAACCATAAATGTCTTCAAAACCCTGTTCCTGGACCCTTGAAAATCTTTAATTATCTAAGAGTTAGCCATACCTATTTCACCATACCAAACAAATGAAAATAATTTATTTTAGAAGAATTTTGAACAACCATGTTTGAAAAGGTAACAAGCATTTATCAAATCCTACTTTCTGACATATTACAATTAAGATTGTGTTGACTTATAAAAAATCTCAGGTTTCTTTTTATCTTCCCTAAGGACTGGACTTTACCTGGAAGGTGTTACTTTTATTCCTTTTTTAGACAAGCCTATATGAATGATTACAGTGTGTTCATGTATGGTAATGAAAAGGAATGAGAGTCTCTGACCTTCAGTATACATAATGAAAAAGATAGCTATATTTGAAGGCATTCTACTTCTGATTAGCTCATAACTTGGAGTGAAATAGCATGGACTGCTGACTCCCTTTCCTGAATCCTGATTAAAGATAACACAGAAGTGATAAGGAAGTTGATGGACCCCAGATACTAAATCTATGAAAATCTATGAAAAACTCCTGGGTAGGGAGAGTGGCTGGGTTGTTATGGGTGTGTGCGTGGGTGCGTGTGTGCGTGCATGTGTGTATCTTTGGGAGTGGGGGTGGATAAGAGAAAGGACAGTCTAGAACAAAAGTGGATTATGTGTAATAGATTTCATTCCTCTTTGCAGACAGACATTGCCTAACAAAGTAGCTAATACTTTCAGGGACACAGTCACCTGAAAAAATATATCATTGGAAATTTACAGAATACAAATATTTTAAAAGAAGAACAGCAATCAGAGATGAAAAAGAAATAAAAGGAATCCAAACTGGAAAAGAAGAAGTAAAGCTGTCACTGTTTGCAGACAACATGATACTATATATAGAGGATCCTAAAGATGCTACCAGAAAACTACTAGAGTTAATCAATGAATTTGGTAAAGTAGCAGGATACAAAATAAATGCACAGAAATCTCTTGTATTCCTTACTTTAATGATGAAAAATCTGAAAGAGAAATTAAGGAAACATTCCCATTTGCCACTGCAACAAAAAAAATAAAATCCCTAGAAATAAACCTACCTAAGGAAACAAAAGACCTGTATGCAGAAAACTATAAGATACTGATGAAAGAAATTAAAGATGATACCAACAGATGGAGTGATATACCATGTTCTTGTACTGAAAGAATCAACATTGTGAAAATGACTATACTACCCAGAGAAATCTACAGATTCGACGCAATCCCTTTCAAACTACCAATGACACTTTTCACAGAATCAGAACAAAAAATTTCACAATTTGCATGGAAATACAAAAGACCCCAAATATCCAAAGCAATCTTGAGAAAGAAAAATGGAGCTGGAGGAATCAGGCTCCCAGACTTCAGACTATACTACAAAGGTACAATAATAAAGACAGTATTGTACTGGCACAAAAACAGAAAGATAGATCAATGGAACAGGATAGAAAGCCCAGAGATAAACCCAAGCACATATGGGCACCTTATCTTTGATAAAGGATGCAAGAATATACAATGGAGAAAAGTCAGTCTCTTCAATAAGTGGTGCTGGGAAAACTGGACAGCTACATGTAAAAGAATGAAATTAGAACACTCCCTAACACCATACACAAAAATAAACTCAAAATGGATTAAAGACTTAAAAGTAAGGCCAGAAACTATCAAACTCTTAGAGGAAAACATAGGCAGAACACTCTCTGACATAAATCACAGCAAGATCCTTTTTGACCCACCTCCTAGAGAAATGGAAATAAAAACAAAAATAAACAAATGGGACCTAATGAAACTTAAAAGCTTTTGCACAGCAAAGGAAACCATAAACAAGACGAAAAGACAACCCTCAGAATGGGAGAAAATATTTGCAAATGAAGCAACTGACAAAGGATTAATCTCCAAAATTTACAAGCAGCTCATGCAGCTCAATAACAAAAAAACAAACAACCC
>NW_020175047.1:1100886-1132951 GCF_003031525.2 Neophocaena asiaeorientalis asiaeorientalis
AACCTAGGGGCGAGACAGGAATAAAGACGCAGACCTACTAGAGAATGGACTTGAGGATATGGGGAGAGGGAAGGGTAAGATGGGACAAAGTGAGAGAGTGGTATGGACATATATACACTACCAAATGTAAAATAGATAGCTAGTGTGAAGCAGCCACATAGCACAGGGAGATCAGCTTGGTGCTTTGTGACCACCTAGAGGGGTGGGATAGGGAGGGTGGGAGGGAGGGAGACGCAAGAGGGAAGAGATATGGGGACATATGTATATGTATAACTGTTTCACTTTGTTATAAAGCAAAAACTAACACACCATTGTAAAGCAATTATACTCCAATAAAGATGTTAAAAAAAGAAAAAAAGCAACAATAGTAAGAGAATTAGAAGACAGCCCACAGACTGGAAGAAAATTATTTGTAAAAGACACATCCAATATTATCCCAAATATACAAAGAGTATTTAAAAGTCAGCAATAAGAAAAACAGCTCAATTAAAAAATGCACAAAGATTTTAACAGATATCTCATCAAAGAAGACAAACAGATGGCAAGTAAGCATACACCCCACATCATAAATGCAAATTAAAACAACAATAAGATGTTACTATACACCTATTAGAAGGGTTAAAATCCACAACACTGATATCAGTGAATACTGCTGAGTATGTGGAGCAACAGGAACTCTCAGCCATTGCTGGTGGGAATACAAAATGGTACTTTGGAAAACAAATTTGGTGGTTTCTTACAAAACTAAACACACTCATACCATATGATACTGCTACTGCACTCCTTGTTATTTACCCAAAGGAGGTAAAAACTTATGTCCACAAAAAACCTGCACAAAAAACCTGCACACAGATGTTTATAGCAGCTTTATTCATAACTGCCCAAACTTGGAAGCAACCAAGATGTCCTTCAGTAGGTGTATGGATAAACTGGTACATCCAGACAATGGAATACTATCCAACCCTAAAAAGAAATGAGCTACCAAGCCATGAATAAACATGGAGGAATCAAATGCATATTACTAAGTGAAAAAAGCCAGTCTGAAAAGACTACATACTGTGTGATTCCAACTAGATGACATTCAGGGAAAAGTAAAACTATGGAGATGCTAAAAAGATCAGTGGTTGCTACTGCACATGGGAAGGAAGGAGATATATATATAGGCGGAGCATGAAGGATTTTTAGGGCAGTGAAAATATTCTGTATGATATTATGATGATGGATATCATTATACATTTTTCTAAACCCACAGATATACAACACCAAGAGTGAATCCTAAGGTAACTTATGGACTTCAGTGATGTAGGTTCATCCTCTGTAAAAAATGTGCCATTCTAGTGAGTGATATTGTCTAACGGGGGTGACTATGCAAGGTGTTGAGGGACAGGATCTACGTGGGAAATCTCTGTACCTTCCTCTCAATTTTGTTGTGCACCAAAAACTGATTTAAAAAGTAATGTCTAAAAAATATATGTGTTTGGCTTCTCTAGGTCTTAACAGCTCCCTGGACAAAGCAAACTTCCATAGGGAAAAGTAGTCCCCAATGATAAATGACTGGCTCAATCTTCTGGGCTTCACTCCTCTGTAGTTTCTGGTTATTAATTTTCTACAATCTTGTTAGCTCTTCCCTATCTTTAAGCAGATCTATTTTTATATTTTATCTAGATCTTCCAGGTATCCTCAATTGTAGGGTTAGTCCAAATTACCCATTCTGCCATTACTGGGAACTGAAATCATAAACTACTTTTTGTCACCCAATATTTTATCTCAAATATATTCTCATATCAATAGCCCAAAGTTTATTTAACTAATGCACCTTTTGTTGCATATTTATACTGTTTCCTATTTTTTATTATTCTAAATCCTCCAAAATATTAATAGTAACATTGATAAGAATAATTACAAATATATGTGATTAAAATGATCCATGCTTTATGCTAAATGATTTATGTCTATTCTTTTATATTTACCACAAAACAACCTTATTCTACAGATGAAATACTGAGGCTCAGGAGAGGTAAACACACAGTTGGAAGGTTATGGGGTCAGATGATTTAGTTGTCACTGGATAAGGTACTTGCTGGAGAGAAATGGAAGGGCCTGACAGCCAGAATACACACTGGTCATATGGTACCTGATTAAGGGGTAACTGCCACACAGAATAATACAGCAGAAATAGACCCTCTAACAAAGGGTCTAGGTCAAAAGAAATGAAATTTTAAGACTAATATCAATCTAGATATAGATGTAGGTCTAGATATAGATGAATCTATGAATTAGCTAGATATAGTAATAAATGATACAGAGATAGATATAAAAATATAGACCGATCTCTTTCAGAAAAGTTGCACCAAATTTTCTCTGTACTAGTAGAGATATAGTGGCTATTTCGACATGTTCTTTCATCAGTTCTTTCATCTTTTTTTTTTCTTCAGTAGGAGTCAGTGTTCTCACACTTCCTTAAAGTAATAAAAACTGCTTTTTCACATAAATTGGCCTTTACAAGAAAGCCAACTGGCAGGAATGATGATGGAAATGAAGAAGCCTAAGAAGTGGATGGATCTCAGCCAGATCATAGACGTTTGAGATAAATCAACAGCAGATGGCCTCATTTAATGATAAGGAAAAGCACATGAGGTTGGGGGAGAGGGAGAATATCCATCACACCAAGGGAGGAGGATAACGAGCTCTATCCTTGAAAACAGAAAAGTGATGGAATGAGTGGGGAGGTGATACCAAGTCATCCAAACAGGGAGAAAGGAAGGGGGTCTATGAGGAAGTAAAGTTATCCCCAGTCCCACGTTAAAGATTAGGAATAACTATCATTAGCTCAGTTATCGAATATTTTTTCAATTTTTAGCAGCTTGAAAGACCAAGGGTTTGATCACTCATTCTTTATCAGCTTCCAGTCACTAAAATCTTAAATACACAGAAACAGAGAAAAAAAGAGGAAGGCACTGTCTGGAATACAGTAGGACTAGGCATTCCTATCTTCCTATTCTAAGGGACTTAGATAGAGGTCAAGACACTCGGCTGGAGAGGAATTATACTTATAAAATGTATATTGTAAATGATTGAACTGCATTCAGTGAAAAGTATTCCTCAATAAATCTCATTTAAAAAATAAAAACTTCAGTGGCTTTCTGTCTCATCCAGAGTGAAACCCAAAATTCTTAAATTGTTTTCGAGGTTCTGGAAGATCCTGTGCCAGCCCTTGCCTTTTAAGACCCCTGGTGTTCTCTCCTGCAGTTCCTCCCCAAGTCTGTTCCTGGTATGCCAGCCCTCTCACTAGTTCTTGTACACTTTACACATCTCCCTGCTCAGGACATTTTCACTTCACCTATTTTCTTCCCCCAACATCCAGAGACTCACTTTCTCACCTATTCAGGCCTTTACTCAACTGTTGCCTGCACAGTGAGGCCTCCACTTGGTTACCATATAAAATTACCTCCTTCTCGTCCCACTCCCAAGAACACTTTCCTTTTTGCTATATTAATTTCCTCCTTAAACCTTAATTGTCATTAATATACTATATTTTTATTTATTTTGTTTTTGTCTATACTTCCCTCTAGAATGTAGGTTTTTAAGAGTAGATTTTTTATGGTTCTAAAGAACCTAGGGGCAGGACAGGAATAAAGACGCAGACATAAAGAATGGACTTGAGGACATGGCGAGGGGGAAGGGTAAGCTGGGACGAAGTGAGAGAGTGGCATGGACATATATACACTACCAAATGTAAAACAGATAGCTAGTGGGAAGCAGCTGCGTAGCACAGGGAGATCAGCCCAGTGCTTTGTGACCACCTAGAGGGGTGGGATAGGGAGGGTGCGAGGGAGACCCGAGAGAGGGGATATAGGGATATATGTATATGTATAGCTGATTCACTTTGTTATACAGCAGCAACTAACACACCACTGTAAAGCAATTATACTCCAATAAAGACGTTAAATAAATAAATAAAAGGCAAACTTAAGTGAAAAAAAAAAAGAGTAGATTCTTTTTTTTTTTTCTGTTTTATTCAGTGCTGTGTCCCCCATGCCTGGAATAATACCTGGCTCATAGTAGGCAACAAATAAGTACTTGCTAAACAAATGAAATTAAAATCTTTATTTTTTCTCTTGGATTTTCCATCAACTGAAATGTTTCTAAGAAAAATTCAAGATGCGCTATCAACTCCTTAATCTTGAGAGTCAAGATTCTTTCCACAAGACCTCTGACTGCCTTCCTTGGACCACCTCCTAACAGTCAGAGGCCACTGAGAGAAAATCTCCAGAAAGCAGAGCAAAAGGTCGTAATCCTAAAACCACAGCTCATTTTCAGTGTCTCCTGTTCTCAACTTTGGCTCTTACTGATTCTGTCTGAGCTCTTAGACTCGGTACTCAACCTTTGAATAGGCCTAACGTAGGTTCACGTTCTCAGTAGCAACTAACTTCTCTCAATCCACTGAATGACTCCGCTCTGAACCTTCGTACTCCTGCTTCTGGGATGCTTCTCCCTGCTATCTGACCAACAACAACACCGACAGACTCTAACCTAGAGAAAATGCCTGGTTTTAAGCCCTTCTCATCCCTTACGTAACATACTGAGGGATTCCCTTAAGACAATCCACAGCTCCAAAAGGATGACACTCTTTGCTAAAAAATATTTATATGTATTATACATTTTATGTATATATATATAAAATATGGCATAGTACTAAAGTATTACTACAGCAGGAGCATATATATATGGTGGGCATAGGAGTGATTGCTAATGGGTACAGAGTTTTGGGGGGCAGTGATGAAAATGTTCTAAACTTAGATTGTGTTAATGGTTGGATGACCCTAAATATACTAAAAATCATAGAATTGTATACTTTAAATGGACGAATTTTATGGTATATGAATTATATCTCAATAAAAATTTGTTTTAACTCACTTATGTATGCTCTGTTTTTATCTCCTTGAGTATCCATCAACTGTCATTCTGATCTTTAGATCCAAAGCACTTCTTCACTCATTCAGTAAGTAGTGTGCCAGGGCCCGCTACTTGCCAGATACCATGCTAGGCACTACGGATATAAAGAGAACAAAGAAGCATGGCTCCCTCTACCACAGCTTACAACCTCATAAAAATAGATTGGGCAAGAGATAAGAAAGAGGATGAACTAGGTTTCTGAGAGGCAGTATACAGAGTGCTATGCCTAACCCAACAGTGGTCACTGTAGCATTTACCATGGTGGTTACCATAGCAGTTAATCAGTGAACCCAGAAAAAAATGTTGACTCTGTTTTTCTTCTCTCCTCAGGTCTTGGCAACCTCCATACACGCACCTGGACATCTTTGCTGCTGCCAGAGATCTGATATGGTTCACTGTGTGTCCAGAAAAGACCCCCAGGCATAGTCTTTTCTATGGCTGACACATTACCTCCTGGCATTCCACAAAGTCTTAGATTTTTCCGTGCATATCCTCATTATTTAAGAAGAACGTGCTTTCAGAAGATAATTCCTTTTCAAAATTACCCCCCAAAATTAAGCTCAAAATATGCCACATTGTTGTACCAGTCAATCCCCATGATTTGGCATGAGCCATTTCCTGCTGGCATTGTTTCAAAACATAGCATTGACTTCTTGCTTCAGTGCTGAAAATATATGTTCTCAACACAATCATTATGAAACAGAATCTTTCACTTCAAAGAGGATCGAGAGACCAGAGAATTCAGGAATTGAGTTCTTCTAGAACAATGCTACACTTATGAGATTTGAAGCGGTTTTCAAACACTGGCATCAAGGTACCCTTAAGTGATTTCATTCCACTCCAGTTTGTGAGGGAAACCATAGTGACGTCTCATGTTGCCTCTCTAGTTGTGTTCAGCTGTGTGCCCTTACTTGTGAACCTTCATAGCTGCAGTTTGAGGCATTTTTCGTTTATTTCCTCTTTATCAGCTCCTTCTCAGCTGGAGGAAATCAATGAAGAGAGGCTTAAGAAAATCCTCAAGAAATTAAACATAATCCATCTAAGCTACACTTGTAGTCTGATTTACCCAACAAGAGTATATCATTGTTTAGACATTAAAACATGTTAGAAGAGGCAGCTATATCATAGTTGGAAAACACCTGGAATTGAGGTCAAAAGACCTATGTTTGAGCCCGGCCTTGGCAAAGCACTTTGGGCCTCAGTGAAAGGGTGTAGTTATCTGTAATGCACTTGCAAATGTTAAGGTTTTAACCTGAAGATACTTTAATAATTCAAAATGTTTTGATATTATTTCATATTCTCTATGTTCTAGCCTTCCCTGAACTTCACACTTCTCACTAGGATCTAATCTTGAACACTTCCATGCCTTTACTCATGCATTCTTTTTCCCCTTCCTCCTTATCTTCCCCTCAGAAATTACTTTTAAATTATTTCACTCTTCATGTATTCAAGAAAACACTCATGCTTGGTTGGAAATCATTCATGGTCTTTCTCTGTGCTCCCAGGCCACTGTTACGATGCCTGCTGACTTCACAAAACACAATAAATTATAATTATCTTTATTTTACTCTACTGGACTCAATTCCTTGAGGACAAAGACTGGGATTTTCATCCTGCTATCCTCAGCAGCAATTATGATTTCAAGGCACAGAGTTGACAAGCCATAAATATTGAACAAATCAATGAATCAGCAATTGTGTGAGACAGTAGTCCCAAAATGGAAAAGTGGAAAACAAGTCAAAGGCATAAAGTCCCAGATGCTCATATCACAACCCAGATCCAGGTTCACGCCTGAGTCAGGGCTGGGCCTTCATCAAAGGTAAGAACTCCTGCTGAGACCAATGACTTGAGAGCTGGTGCCTGTCAAACTAAATTTATGAACTCAGTCATACCCTTGATTTTGAAGGAGTAGCCATAGTGCTGAAGCGAGCTTGGCCCACTTGTCACTACTGTGTGGCAGAAATAGCACTGGGCTTATGATCAGAAACCCTCAGTTCATTCCTGATCCTGCCTCTTCCTAGCCTGTACATGAAGCTTAGCATTTCTGTGACTACATTTTTAATTGGAGAGGGTCATCATCCCCACCTTACAGAACTGACATGAAGTTTAAATGAGATATTTATACAAAGTGCCTACTATAGCGGCTGCCTTTGAATAATAAATGGAAATTATAATAATTATAATTATTACTATTATGTGAGAGTTCCAGGCACAGTAAATACTTTCCACATGTTTGTTTTAAAGGAGTGTGGATGGCTCCAAAAAATTAAATTCTAAATGAACTTGACCCTGGTCAGGCTT
The DNA here is from genome assembly GCF_003031525.2 of Neophocaena asiaeorientalis asiaeorientalis. Taxonomy (NCBI): domain Eukaryota; kingdom Metazoa; phylum Chordata; class Mammalia; order Artiodactyla; family Phocoenidae; genus Neophocaena; species Neophocaena asiaeorientalis. The sequence continues at coordinate 1,108,144 of NW_020175047.1, forward strand.
AACCCATATTAGAGACTCATCTTGACTGGTTGGTGATCACTGTACAGGATGCAAGACGTGTATAGAGGATAGGATTTCAGAAATGGGATGCTGCTCTCACCCATACTAGCCACCAGTTACAGAGCAATGACTATAGCCAGACACATTGCTGCTTTCAATCTTCTCCACAATGATAGAAGGTGGATATTATTATCCCCATGTTACAGATGAGGAAAGTAATGTTCCAAAAAGTTAAGCAATGTGCCCAAAGTCACCCAAAAGTGGCAAAACCAAGGTATTAAGCTGGTCTGTTGTCTCCCAAATCCATGTGCTTTCTACTCGTGCTGCTTCTTCACTGAGCTTTGTCCTGCAGTTTATGGGCCAAAACACACATTTCATATACGTCATGTCTTTTGATCTGACACAACCCCCTATGAAATAACCAAATAAAGAAACTGAGACTCAGGACATTTAAGTTGCCTGTGTAAGGTCACAAAACCAGTGAACAGCAGCCCAAGAAATCAAACTCCTATCTTCAGACTCTTATCCATTGCACTTCCCTACAACGGAGTAACTGCCTTTTGGCCAGACTGAAGAATGTAGAGATAAGGAGAGAAGTGCTTCTTCTCAAACCTAGTGTTATAAATTTACATAAGACCTCCTCCTGGTGGAGTAGTTACACAAGCTATACTTACGTAAGAAAAAGATTATAACATATTACATATAAATTTCTTCCCAACTTCCTCCTCGTATTAGAAGAAAGTAACTAATATATGCAAAGCCATGCATTTACCAAAGAGCCCACCTGGAACTAAAGGAATCTGCTCATAGCTCATGAAGCTGTAATATTTTTAAATGGGGTTTTATTTATTCAGAAGATGGGACTTCACTAAAAACTACAGAGATTTGGATGAAAATGTAAACATGTGTTAAATACAGTTTTAGTAATCCTTGTTGTATTAAGTGAATTGAAAATAATCTAATATTCAAAAACAGCAGCTATTCCATTTGTTTGAAAAGTTTATCAACCGTTTATTGAGCTGCCTCTTCATCTCTGGGACACAAACAAATGAGTATAATAAATTATGTTTTGTTCGCCTCCATTGTCATACTAGAAAGAGGATCACGGTGCATGGAACAGCCAGTTATATGCAAAGATACAAATAGACTTCCAAAAATAAGGGACACTTAAGATGAGTCTTGGAAAGTGATAGGTATTGCCAAGGGAACAAGGGAATACATGTGGTTGTGTAGGGGTCAAAGGACATTATAGCCTCTTTTATCCTGGGAACTTCAAATAGTGCCATGGAACTCATGCTTAGGGGACAAGAGAAGCAGACATGATAGGACTTAGAATGAAGTCACATTAAGAGCCTGAACTATGGCAGTAGCAGTGAAAATGAACAGGTAATACCTCACGGATGTCAAGGATGTAGGGTTTTAGGCCTGTCTATATGTGAAGGGTAAAAGAAAGAAAGTTTTCTGCTTTTGTGGCTTGAGGATGTCAATAGCTGAGATACAGAATAAGGAGGAGCATATGTATGGAAAAGACAGCAAGTTCTCTCTCTCTGAAGATGGGCTGGAAAGTCTAAGTAACATCTGTATAGAGAAGGAAAATAAGTAGGCAGCCAGCTAAATGAGACAGGATCTCAGAAGAAAGGTCCAGCCTAGAGATACAGAGTAAGGATCAATCATATTTGAGTGGTTGATAAAAATCACATGAATGGATGGTTTTGTTCAGAGAGGGTAGGCAGAGTGAGAAGAGAAAATGGACTGAGGACAGAGTGTTAGGTGCCAACATTTAAGATATGGCTTAACGGTCAGAAAGAGGAAAATAAACCCCAGAAGAAGATGAAGAGGATTGATCATCAAGATAAAAAGAAACCAAGGGGCTCAGCATCACTAATTATTAGAGAAATGCAAATCAAAACTACAGTGAGGTATCACTTCACACCAGTCAGAATGGCCATCATCAAAAAGTCTACAAATAATAAACGCTGGAGAGGGTGTGGAGAAAAGAGAGCCCTCCTACACTGTTGGTGGGAATGTAAATTGGTACAGCCACTGTGAAAAACAGTATGGAGGTTCCTTAAAAAACTAAAAATAGAGTTACCATATGATGCAGAAATGCCATTCCTGGGCATATATCTGGAAAAGAGAAAAACTCTAATTCGAAAAGATTCGTGTACTCCAATGTCCATAGCAGCACTATTTACAATAGCCAAGACATGGAAGCAACCTAAATGTCCATGAACAGATGAATGGTTAAAGAAGATGTGATTTTATATAGATAGATAGATAGATAGATAGATAGATAGATAGATAGATACACACACACACAATAGAACACTACTCAGCCATAAAAAAGAATGAAATAATGCCATGTGCAGCATAATGGATGGACCTAGAGATTATCATACTAAGTGAAGGAAGTTGGACAGAGAAAGACCATAGCAGCACCATTTACAATAGCCAAGACATGGAAGCAACCTAAATGTCCATGAACAGATGAATGGTTAAAGAAGATGTGATTTTATATAGATAGATAGATAGATAGATAGATAGATAGATAGATATACACACACACAATAGAACACTACTCAGCCATAAAAAAGAATGAAATAATGCCATGTGCAGCATAATGGATGGACCTAGAGATTATCATACTAAGTGAAGGAAGTTGGACAGAGAAAGACAAATATTATATGATACCACTTACATGTGGAATCTAAAAAAAAAAGATACAAATGAACTTATTTACAAAACAGAAATAGACCCACAGACATAAATAACAAACTTATGGTTCACAAAGGGGAAAGGGGGGAGGGATAAATTAGGAGTTTGAAATTGACAGATAACACACTACTGTACATAAAATAGATAAACAACAAGGACCTACTGTATAGCACAGGGAACTATATTCAGTATCTTGTAATAACCTATCTGAAAAAGAATCTTAAAAAGAAGATAGATAGATAGGCAGACACATAGACACGTATGTATATATACACACATATATATACGTATGTATAACTGAATCACTTTGCTGTACACCTGAAACTAACACAACATTGTTTAAAAATAAACAAAAAACAAGAGAAGGTGATTTCTTAAAAGTCAACAGAAGACAGAGTTTAATGGATAAGGAGGGAGCAGTCAGCAGCTCCAATGCCACAGCAAGCTCAAGGAAGGAAAGGGCGAGGAAAAGGAGGCCAGCCTTCTTCAGAAGACAGTGAAAAGTACCATTTAATAGACAAACAAAAGATGATGAGGAACTGCATTACCACAAGAATGAGGGGATAATAAGAATTCAAGGAATGGAAGAAACACTAAGAATTCATGTCTTGAATACTTAATGGGTATGAGGGTTATGAAAAGGAAGAGTCCAAAGATCACCTCACCAAAGTTTCTAGCTTGTGTGGCACAACTCACCCAAATAAGGAACACAGAAGGAGTTAAAATACTGTAAGAAAAGGCAAAGGAAAGAAGCCGCAACCCTCACAGAGGGAATGAAGAGCCAGAGGGATAAGAGGGATTATTGTAGTTTAACATTTCAAGAGTTGAAGTGGTACCTGCAACAACTACCATATGATTTGGGGCATGAAATAGCTGGAATAAAGGAGAAAATTATTGGAGTCCATGAGGTCAGGAAGATTTGAGGCTAAGACGGATCATCCACTTGGTTATGGAAATTATCTAAAATGACAACAGGAGTTGGAAGAAAAGTGAAAAAAATGACCAGGATCAAAAAAGTCCTTGATGAATAGGAAGGAGTAACCAGGAGTTCAAGAAATGGGAGCCATCCAGAGCTATAAAAATGATATAACCAAATACTATGAGCCTGATACATAGAGGTGTCTTATAAAAGGCAGCAAACAGAACAATAGTTTGTATGTGATAATGGGAAAAGAGAGTAACATTGACAGAACCTCCAGGACCTTTCAGGCACACAATGGAAGACAACAGACAGTCTCAAACTAAGGGGGTTGGAGAAGAAAGTGGTATCCATGCCGAAGGGCCAGAGTTCTGATAAGAGTTTGAGAATGAAGAACCCATGGAAAGAATGGGGAGGTAGAACCAGAAGAGAGTAAACACTTTGCAGAATGAGGATGGCAATACTTTAAAAAGTAAGCTGAGTATGGAGGCTCTTGCCTTTTACTCACATGTCTACAGAGATAGGATAAAAAGAGCCTTAGAAATTATTGGTATCAAGCTTTGAATGGGTATGGGATGTCAGAGGTCTTATGAGGTTGTGGTCTTCATCCTACATGAATTAGCTGTTGAGGTACTGTTTAGGTACTCCTAAAAGGAGTCTGTGGTGACAAAGAGTACACATTCTCTGGTCCCTGCCTCTGAGAAGCACACAGAGAAGGAAGAAAGACAGCCTCAGAAGCAAATACCTACTCACATGTCATTGCTCTGATAGATTCAGGAATCCTGTCCTCACCTGCTATCTGCTACCCTTCCTCAGCACACGGAAATGTTCCCTATGGCAGCTTTAATAGTCCTCCCTTTTTGAAAGATAAGGTTCATGTGTTTGAGCGATGAGGTAGGAAACAGGGAGGATGGAACAGCAAGTGACAGTAGCAAGTGACTGGTCATAAAATACAGTTGCTAACACACTGCAGACATTCACCATCTTGGATGTCAAGTCATCCAGAATGACAGCAGGGATTGGGACAGAGATGAAAACCAAGATCAGGTGCCAAAGTCCTTAAGGACCCAAAGTTTAAGAGAATCCAGATTATCTTCCCTCCCTTGAAAAGAGAAATGGCATTTTTTGAGGGTTGCTTTCACAGTAGAGGAGAGGGGGTAGCAGCAGCCATGACAGATTCAGAGGCTCAGTTTCCTTATTGGTAAATATAAAATGTACATTGCAGGGCTGTTCTGAGGATTCGATGAGATAATACATACAAAAATTCTTAGCATGATGCTGAACATGTTGTAGATTCCTGAATCTGGGAACACAGAACATATTTTTACGTAACTGTTCTCTGTATACTTCATTGTAATCCCATAGATGGCCAATGACTTGAAATAGTTTTGGTGGAGCCTGATATTCTACAAATCATTGCCCACTTAGTTGACTTTTAACCATTCTCAATTAATCCTTATCTCTTTCTCTATTAATTCTAAATCTTTAGTTCTCTCTAGCTAACAGTTGCATCTCTCATTCCCAAAATTAGTATATAAATGCTAATATATATAACATAATCCATATGTATGTATTAAAATATGTGTGCATATCATGGTAGGAATTAATTTTCCCTCTATTACCCTAAACTCGTTTTGTTGCTTGTTTTCAATTTGCTTTGTTCATTGGTTTTTCAAACCAATTTATTGATGTGTTACACCATCATTCTAGAAAGTAAAGTAAAACTTTTTTAAAGTTTTTTTTAAAAAAAACTCTCTAAAATGAGAATTAAACTTGCATCAGAAGAGGTTTTGTGAAGACTCAAAGGGATCATGTAACTTCATAGTTCACTGCCTATCTCATGGCTGGACCTCCATATTATCATAAATATAATTTCTTTCCCTCTTGACATAGAGGCAGCATAAGACAGAAATAGAGTATGAGTTTTAACCTCTGAAAATCATGAACTAAAATCAGGGCTCTGCCTTTTACCAAGCACATGACTGTGGTCAAGTTATTCAACATCTCTAAGCCAGAATTCTTCATAGAGTCATTATGGAAATAAAATGAGACAACATCTGGAAAGGGTCTGGAAAAGTGCATAACACACTGTAGTTGCTCAATAAAGCTGTTTTTTATGACCACACAGGTTTCTAACTGCATATTTTTTGGAGATTTTTATTTTTCACTTAAGCCCTATAGAACAGCAAATCAATCTTTTTGTGACTAGGAGAAACTGGCATTTCTGAGTAGTCATTTTCCCAGTGTCAGAGAAATGACAGCCTTGTCAAGGTTCACATTGGTTTGGGGACTTCCACCATTTCTCAATTCACCTCCTAAAGCAAAGGAAACAAAAGCAAAAATAAACAACTGGGATCTAGTTAAACTTAAAAGCTTTGGCACAGCAAAGCAAACCATTGACAAAATAAAAAGATAACCTACTGAACGAGAGAAGGTATTTGCAAATGATGTGACAGGTCATAAGGGGTTAATATCCAACATATATAAACAGCTCATATATCTCAACATGAAAACAAACAAACAACCCAATTTTAAAAGGGGCAGAAGAACTGAATAATATTTTTCCAAAAAGGAAATGCAGATGGCCAAAATGCATATGAAAAGATGCTCAACATCGCTAATCATCAGGGAAATGCAAATCAAAACTACGATGAGGGGCTTCCCTGGTGGCGCAGTGGTTGAGAATCTGCCTGCTAATGCAGGGGACACGGGTTCGAGCCCTGGTCTGGGAGGATCCCACATGCCGCAGAGCAACTAGGCCCATGAGCCACAACTGCTGAGCCTGCGCATCTGGAGCCTGTGCTCCGCAACGAGAGGCCCGCGCACCGTGATGAAGAGTGGCCCCCACTTGCCACAACTGGAGAAAGCCCTTGCACAGAAACGAAGACCCAACACAGCAAAACCAACACAGCAAAATTAAATAAAATAAATTAATTAAAAAAAAAATTACAATGAGTTATCACCTCACACCTGTAAGAATGACTGTCATCAAAAAGCACACAAATAACAAATGGTGGCAAGGATGTAGAGAAAAGGGAACCCTTGTACACTGTTAGTGAGAATTTAAATTGGTGCAGCCACTGTGGAGAACAATATGGAGATTTCTCAAAAAACTAAAACTAGAACTACCATATGACCCAGCATGTCTACTCTGGGATATATATCCAAAAACACACTAATTTGAAAAGATACATACATCCCAATATTCATAGCAGCATTATTTACAATTGCCAGGGCATGGAAGCAACCCTAAGTGTCCGTCAGCAGATAAATGGATAAAGAAGATGTGGTATATCTTCTTTATTCAATGGAATACTACTCAGCCATCAAAAAGAAGGAAATTTTGCCATTTGCAGTAACATGGTTGAACCTAGAGGGTATAATGCAAAGTGAAATAAGTCAGACAGAGAAAGACAAATAGTGTTTAATGTCACTTATATGTGGAATCTAAAAAGTACAACAAACTAGTGAATAAAACAAAATCAACAACAACAACAAAAAACAGACCCACAGATATAGAGAACAAACCAGTGGTGACCAGTAGGGAGAGGGAAGTGGGGAGGTGCAATACAGGGGTAGCGGGAAAAAAAGGGTTATTATGGGATCATATGAAATCATGTGTGTGAAACTTTTGAAAACTGTAAAGTACTATAGAACTGAAAGAATCTTTTATTCAATTAAAAAAAAAACAGCCTAAAAGTCTTTATCATTCGTACTGCTTTGCTCCTTTTAATCAATACTAATACCTTACATCAGTATAGTAATTTTCACTTCTACAAAATGCTTTCAAACAATTCACATTATAATATTCACATCATACCCCTCAGTATGAGTCAGGTCATACATTATCACCTTCATTCTAATGATGAGGAACTGAGGATCAGAAATGAATTCATCAAGGCCAAACAGCTGGTAAGTGTCAGAGCTGAGATCTGAATCTGGTCTTTCCAGCTCCAAGGCCTATGTTCTGATCACACAAGGAGTTAGAGTGACAGAGTCCAAATTAAAATTCTATCTCCATATTCTAATTTCACGAATTGTTCTATTATATCATAGCTGCCTCTCACATCAGTTAATAGTATTTCAGAGTGTAAATTTTCCCTGTGTGACACCACTAAAATCAAAAATCTAACGCATTTCTATAACACAGTCATAAAGTCACAGAATGTCAAAAATGGAAGAGTCCATAAAAAGCATCTAGTTCAATCTTGGGTGAAGAAATCAAGATCAAGAAACCTTTAGAGACTTGTTCAATATCATACTTATTAATATCAAGTCACAGTCAACCATGGGTCTCTGACTTCTGTCCAATGGTCCTTTCAACCATTCTATACTGATCTCTCAGGAAAGGAAAAGAATGACAGTGCATTCTTTTGTTTCTGTTGAAATACTTGTTTGCTCAGGATTCCTGACATAATTTTGTCTCCTATTAACTCAAAATTAAGTTGTTAGTAGGGAAACCAGAAATTTCATTTAAATTTGTTGAGCATTCTCTTTAAGAACTGTTCAATATGCAGGGGAGTACTGCTCATTCAAACGTATCACTTTTATTCCATAAGTTCAGATTAAAGTAAATACCCTATTTTAATTAAAAAGAGAAAAATGAGAGCAATTCCCTGTCATTCCCAAGATTTCAAAGTATTTGCCTAAAGCAAATTTCACTTTAGAAGTGAAATCTGGAGCACGCTGCCTTGATACCACACGTAATGTAAAATTTTTCCAATTATTCTGCCATCACAAATGTGTTAACTAGACACATTTGACATTGTCATGATATATTATAACTAGAACTATTAAAACATCAGAATCTGTTGCAACATTCCCAGCTCAGCATTTATTTCCCTTTCTTTTCACCTTTCTATCAAAGCAATAGAGCATTAACCCAGACATAAAATTCATTCCTTTTTACCTGCATCTTTGAAACACTAGTTCATAGAACTGTCCTTTCTTGTAACGGTTATTTTCTTGTGCTTGGAGAAAGCTTCTGGGACCTGACATATACCTTCTCTGTTCCTTTTGGGCAATTTAAACTTTAGAATTGCCTTAACACAAAACTAAAATAAAGGTACAACTTATAAGTGTATTTCTTGCCTAGGAAGTAGGATATATGAAAAACAGTGTCAGCTTTGAAGTCAGATACATGGAGGTTTAAGCCCCAGTTCCTCACATATGAACTTTGTGACCTTGAATAAGCCTTAATTTCCACAGTTTTAGACTATGGATAATAAAACCTATCTTAGAGATAAGTTGCAATTACTAAAGGAGATAAGGTTTATGAAGAACAAAATATAATATTTAGTACACATTCATAGCATACCCTCAAGAAATATTGAAATAAAATAATGGTAATGAAAAACTAAAGTACTCAAGAGAGTCACTAAATTGGAAACAGTTCAGCCAGACTAAGCTGCCAATGTGGATTACCTTTTCCTAAGTTTGAGGCAAATCATTCAAAAGAAGGGAGCAAATAATTGGGGATTATTTGTCCCTGTTCTTTAACCATTCACTCAGTAGTGATTTAATGAGAGCCTCCTAAGGCCAGGCACTGTGCAAAACACAGAAGCTAGAGCAGTTGAGTTCTAACACATTGTCCTCATGAAGTTCATAAGTGCACAGTAAGTAGAAAAAAATAAGGAAAAGAAAAGCATACATGAAGATATCTAGTTGGGCTTCTATCAAAAAGCGACACTGATAAGGATCTGGGCATGTTTGTTATTTTCAGTGTAAGAATCTTTGCTGCAAGCACTTTGTCACACAACTAACTGGCCGTAAGACAATTCTGTCATAAAAGACATAAAAACGAAAATAAACTAAAAGAGGAACACTAGATAGGACATGATGAAACATGAAAAATTAATAACAAAATTTTAAACTAAAAGACGAGGGATGCTCCTATTTTTTATCCATGTATGTAACATATATAACAGGCAGTACATATCTGGACTACATTTAAATGTTCCATCACATCCCCGGTCCTTATATTTCACCAAATCATTGAAGCCAGATTCTGTCCCAAATACCAAAATTCTGTCTACATCATGTTCTCCAATAACAAATAGCAAAAGAAATTTACACCAATTTCAAGAAACTTATATTCACTAGGAATCATGTAACCATTTCTTCTGGGGGGGATAGAAGGAGACTGATTCTTCTTTTGCCTCCAGCTTCTAATACTGCATGACAAATTTGGTAAAGACAGTTTTAGAGAACAACGTGTTGTATTGAAATTAGCTAAAGAATCAATAATTAGGGCTCTCAAAGACTGTTGTGAATTACTAGCTTCCTGTTTTATATTTGCATAACCTGGCACATTTTGGGGTTTGAAGCATGGGAGTGATGATGCTGCTCACCAAAGGATTTGCAAACCGATCTGTTATTTTCTAGTATAGTTTGCAATCTGGCTTTACACGCTCTTATTTCACACTTCCAGTAAGTTTTCCTATCACCATATTTTCTATCAAGTCGATAAACGTTGAAACCAAACTGTCAGACCAAACTGTCAACCAGTTATTGTATCTTCAATGGCAAATTGCTTTATGGCCAATTAGTTGTGCGGCAAAACTGCTTACAGCAAAGATTCTTATGGTGAAAGAATCTAGAGCCAGATTTGGGTACAAGTAATTTATTTAGTATATGATCCCAGGAAACAAGGTGAGGGAGCAGGGAAGTGAGAAAAGCCAATAAAGAATGCCTTAAATAATACTGTGTCGTACGTTTGCAATTTGCTAGGAGAGCAGATCTTAAGTGTTTTCAACACACAACACAGACACAAAATGATATGAGATGATGAATAAACTCAAAATGGATTAAAGACCTAAATGTAAGGCCAGACACTATCAAACTCTTAGAGGAAAACATAGGCAGCACACTCTATAACATAAATAACAGCAAGATCCTTTTTGACCCACCTCCTAGAAAAATGGAAATAAAAACAAACAAATGGGACCTAATGAAACTTAAAAGCTTTTGCACAGCAAAGGAAACCATAATCAAGACCAAAAGACAACCCTCAGAATGGGAGAAAACATTTGCAAATGAAGCAACTGACAAAGGATTAATCTCCAAAATTTACAAGCAGCTCATGCAGCTCAATAATAAAAAAACAAACAACCCAATCCAAAAGTGGGCAGAAGACCTAAACAAACATTTCTCCAAAGAAGACATACAGATTGCCAACAAACACATGAAAGGATGCTCAACATCACTAGTAATTAGAGAAATGCAAATCAAAACTACAATGAGGTATCACCTCACACCAGTCAGAATGGCCATCATATAAAAATCTAGAAACAATAAATGCTGGAGAGGGGTGGAGAAAAGGGAACCCCCTTGCATTGTTGGTGGGAATGTAAATTGATACAGCCACTATGGAGAACAGTATGGAGGTTCCTTAAAAACCAAAAATAGAACTACCATATGACCCAGCAATCCCACTACTGGGCATATACCCTGAGAAAACCATAATTCAAAGAGAGTCATGTACCACAATGTTCACTGCAGCACTACAATAGCCAGGACACGGAAGCAACCTAAGTGTCCATCAACAGATGAATGGATAAAGAAGATGTGGCACATATATACAATGGAATATTACTCAGCCATAAAAGGAAATGAAATTGAGTTATCTGTAGTGAGGTGGATGGACCTGGAGTCTGTCATGCAGAGTGAGGTAAGTCAGAAAGAGAAAAACAAATACCGTATAGTAGCACATATATATGGAATCTAAAGAAAAAAAATGGTTCTGAAGAACCTAGGGGCAGGACACGAATAAAGACACAGATGTAGAGAATGGACTTGGGGACACAGGGAGGGGGAGGGGTAAGCTGGGACGGAGTGAGAGAGTGGCATGGACTTATATATACTACCAAAATAGATAGCTAGTGAGATATGAGATGATGGATGTGTTAACTAGCTTGACTGTGGTAATCATTTCACAAATCATCACACTGTACATTTTAAATATATACAATTTTTATTTGTCAATTACATTTCAAAAAAAGCTGGGGGGTATTCAAGCCCTTCCCACCCCCCAAAAAAATGCCTAAGTGTGATCCCGCATAAGCTACTGGGGATAAATCCCACTTTAGACCCTCAGAGAGGCAGTGTAGCACATACCTTGGAATAGTTCCACCAAGAGGAGAGGTAGCTGGGGTGTGTATCCACCAAATCCTGCCCCTAGTTGGTTGAGGGTTGCTCCTTAGGAGAGTAAATCTAGTACTTCCAGCCCACCCCACCTACAAGCCAAGCAAACTCTTGTGGCCTGAGAAAACCTTCCTGCAGAGACACAAATGTTTGAGGGAGCAAGCTATCTCTGCGTGTACAGGAAACTGTCCACCAAAGCTGCAGAAGACATCTGATGTAGGCTGAGAATATATGGGTGGGCTCCAACAGCATTTTCTATAGATGGCTTGCCAGTGAAAACAGGGCAGTCAGCAAATCCTTTCTAAGCAGTAGAAATGTGATAAACGATACAAATAAAGTAAGGAAGTGAGCCATGCAAACATCTAGGTATAGAGCATTCCAAGCAAAGGGAAAACAAATTAAAAGACCCTGAGGCAGAGGCAAACTTGGCATGTTCAAGAAAGCTTGGATGGTTGGACTAAAATGAGTAAGGGGAGAGTGCCAGGAGGTAGAGATAAGCAATGATTCTCCAAGAGCCAGATCATACCTTGTGAGGGTGTAAAGAGCTTGCACTTTATTCTAGATGAGATGGAAATCCACTGGAGGGGTGTTGGGCCAAAGAGGATGTATTAACATTTGAAATTTAAATTCTGGCTTCTACTTGGAAAATGGGCTAGAGAGAGGTAAGAGTGTAAGCAGGGAGACCCCTTAAGAGGTTAACACAATATTGCAGAAAGAGGAGTTCAGTATCAGTGGAAACGGTGAGAATGGAACAGATTGGAGATATATTTCATATAGTAGAGCTAACAGATCTTTCCAATAAAAGAGTCAGAGTTCTATGACTGAAAAATAGTCATAGAACTAAAAACATAAAAGAAGAATTTTTTGGTCATTGAGAAATTGAAGAACTAGCTCCCATTTTTGATGGAAGTCCTATAATTACCTGTATCAAGCACTGTTGGGAAAAAACAAGAGAGGAAATACAAAACGGCAGATTCACATCACAGGGAGGTAGCCATCTCTCCAGATCAATGGCAAAGAAGAGAAAGGTTGCCTTAAGCCTAAAGCATGAGAAGCTGGAGATTAAACAGACCACAAAGGAGCTATTCCTAGTAGGTACCAAGGAAGAAATAAGATGGAAGTGGTCTGCCCTGGAAGAGAGGAGCATGGCATCACTGACAGTGATTTGAACTGCCAACCCATGGTGATAATAAAGAGCAGGCAACTTTCCATCAGTTTGATTGTTGTCTGCATATTCTTACAATACACGCATTTTTGCCTGCACCAGGGGTGGACCGCTCACACCAATCCTCCTTGGTAGCCACTGCCAGCACCCAGAAAATGGAATGAGTATAATAAGATGATAATAATAGCTAACCTTTATTAAATGCTAAGTAGGTGCCAGAGGCTCTAAGCGTTTTACATTTTTATAAACAATATCTAACACACTATTTAATTAATTCTTATAATAACACTAAGTAGTAAATCCTGTATTCCCATTTCACACATGAGAAATCTAAGGTTAGGAGAGCTTAAGAAATTGGATCGAGGTCACACAATTGCTAAATGGCAGGACCAGGGATTCAAACCCAGGTCTGAGCAACTCCAAAACACAAGACCTTAACCAACATTTATTTAACTGAGAATAATACAGCCTATTTTAACATTCACCGATTGAAAATTCAGTTTCAACTTTCCACAAGTGAGCCCCATGATGTGGTTACCCTGAATGCTGCTGAGGCAGGAACTGAATCACATGTGCTGAGGGTCTTGTGAGACAACATCACTCTGTTCATGAGAGAGCCTGGTCTCAGCCAGCGTCCCATCTCAAGGACAGGATGGTCAGCTTCGCTCATGGTTAATGAGTAAGTTGTGTGAAGTAACGCCAACTCTTGCTTCTTTGTGGGGGGCAAAAGATGGACCCTCAAAGAAAACAGCTTATGTTGCTGACAAGTTTTAAAAGGAGTTGAAAATATCTAAGTAACTCATAGTTTACCAGAAAAGGAAAGTTTTGAGTAGCTTAAAGAATGTACAACGCTGCATCTAGTAGTCTTCACATCTAGGGCAGGAACAACTATACCCAGCCCTCTGAAATTAAGAGACATAAAGTAACTTATAGAGGGCTAAGGAATGGTTAAGTAGCTAATATAATTGTTCCAAGTTCCAGAAACTATCCAGAGTCACTCTGTGTTAACAGAGCAGCAACCTGGCACCGGGCTGCATTCTACATCTATGTGATAAAACATCACAGGCAGGGGGCTGGCTTCTCAGAGGGTTCTGCTTCTCTCTCTCATCTCCTCCACACAGTCTGTCGATCAGGTTAAGTTTAGCCAAAGTCAACACACGTGCAGACACCCATATGCCCATTCAGCCAGCCAGAGGGGTGCTAAGAGCCTGGCACAAGTCTCATGCTGGAACCAAACTCCCTAACTAATCTTTACCAGAGGTTTATATTAGGAATCAGGCGCTCATACAGCTAATGACAAAGTGGTACTTTGCTTCCCAATCTGCCGCTGTCCCCTGTGTATGCAGCCCTCTTTGGAGTCTCACAGAAGGAATTACTAGCACTGCAGGATTTACAGCATAATAGCATTAACATCCACCCCAAATGATAAAGCCAAAGTGACAGGCTGTTTTCCAAGTTACTACCAAATGCCATATGTTAGTTAGTGATAATTACTGCTTATGATAACACCAACGGAAACAATGATAATTACATGGTGAGGCAACCGTGTTATCACTCGTGCACCTGGAATATAATACCTGTCATTACAGTGGCAACAAGAAGGATTTGGTTTCCCTCTGCTCCAATGCTCTCATGGTGATGTTTTCATCTACTGGATAAAAAGCTTCCCTGTCATTTTAATAATACAACTTTGTAGGCTTTAACAGTTCTGAAGGAAGATGCTGGGCATTTTTATATCATCCTTTGATTTTAAAAACGTTAGAGGTATTTTTTCCCAGAGCAAATACGCAGAAACACAAAAGTGATGACACAAGGGGACCCCTTCTGTCCAGTCTCATGTCCTGGGCAGAATGGTTGTGCACTCGGGCTCTGGACTTCAGTGGCTGAGCTCAAATCTGGACTCAGTCACTTGCCCCAAAAGACCTTGACAGACGGCTAGTGGTCCTTGTCACCTCACCTCTCCAAGTCTCCTCCCTCAGTTATAAAGTGGACATGGTAATAACTACCTTACAGAATCGCTATGAAGATTAAATGAGATTAAGCTTCATATAAAGCCCGATACAGAGTGAGTGCTCAAAAAATATTAGTTTACTATTAGACCAGCTTTGCCCTAGATCTTAGGGGTGACTCTCATTTCCCCTTCTTTTCCTCGGCACAGTTTTTCTTAAATTTACAGAAAATCTAAATAGCCAAAAAGGTCCATCTGTGGGTTAAGGGGAAAGGGGACTAGAAACTAGCCTAGAAAAGACCTTCGATCTGCCTCAGCTGCCATGAAAGGATTCCTCATGGTTCTGTGTGGTTCAGCTCAGCGCACCAGGAGAAATGTATATATTGGGACTTGGAACCAAACTTGAGCTAATGATTACAAACATCCCCACCACCAAGCATTCACTTGACCTTGTCCCCTGTGTGGCACCTCATACCTCTGGCATCTCAGGCAACTGACATCTTAAATCACCACCTACCAACATAATCCCTTCATTTAAACCATGTTACAAGACTGACAGTTGAGAATTAGGATCCTCCTTTCACAGGCATGAGGAATCTGAGATTCAGAGAAGTCATTACGTACCAAAGGCCATGCCATCCGGAAGCTGAGATCCAACCCAGGTCTTCCATCTACAGACCCAAGTCTTTCCCTTGCTGCTTATCCACGCGAGACTTAGAGCAATGAGAATGATGAACTGACCAAGTCATCTTCAATAAAAGCAATTACACTGTCCCCTGACAAAGCCACTCTGATTTATCATGTTTGTTTTTAATGATCAGAAAAAAAAAAGTTTAAATAAAGCAGGTTTTTAACACCCTCAAGCTAAAACATAAAAACAGCATTAGGCTCAAATATTTACATCAGAGCAGCAGGGCTCAGTGACAGAAGCAGCATAGTTGGTCTCCTGCTCCCTCTTTATGGGTTTCCACTTCCCCATCATCCAGCCAGAGCCCATGTCTCCTCCTCCCCAGAGAAGAAGAGAATGATGAGCATTTTAACAAAGACCTTTCCCATTTTTGTTGTTTCTCTGGGCATTTCCTGTCACTTTTATATGTTATGCACCACTGGAATCAGTAGCTCCATAAGTCGTAGAAATATCGTCAAGGGAATGCGATGTTTGCTCAAAAGTGGACCAGATTTATCAGGCGAATAGGTGTAAATGGAATTATACAATTCTGGAAATGTCCTTGGTTACGATCTGAATGGTTTTAAAAAGCGATACCATTTTCATTTCCAATCCTTTCCTAAGCTTTTCTCCTCCAAAGCCAGCTCCCTGACACCTGCTTTGTAAAGTCCCTGCTGACCAACGGGTCAAAGGGATCATCCTCCTTCTGGTAGAGAGTCTTTCTGCTCATTTGTCTCACCTGGAGTCAGGCATCTCATAGTTTCCCTGCCCATAGTAAATGCCCAATAAATGTATATGAAAAAACATGTATAAGAATAGACATAGTGGGGGGGGGAGATCAGATTGGTGAGTATCTGGCAAATTTGCTAAAATGCTAAGACTTAAGTATGCAGTTTTTAACAGGCCCTTGGGCAAGGCTCAAGAATACAAAAATGAGGAAATGAACAGTTCCTGACATTGATCTTCACAGTTCACACATGGTAGTAGGTAGGGTGCAGGAATGGTGAAAAAGAGATGTAAACAAGCATGACAACGTGGTAAATCCTATACAGAACGATCTGTAAGGTGCCATAGGTTTACAAAGAAAAAGCATTTCACACTCCCTGCGGAGGCCAAGAGAGCCTTCACAGAGGAAGTGAACTGGGCCCCAAAGGCTGAAGAGTGTTTTGTTTGGTTTTTTTAATTTTTCAGTTTTTTTTAACATCTTTATTGGAGTATAATTGTTTTACAATGGTGTGTTAGTTTCTGCTTTATAACAAAGTGAATCAGCTATACATATATCCCCACATCTCCTCCCTCTTGCGTCTCCCTCCCACCCTCCTTATCCCACCCCTCTAGGTGGTCACAAAGCATCGAGCTGATCTCCCTGTGCTATGCTGCTGCTTCCCACTAGCTATCTATTTTACATTTGGTAGTGTATATATGTCCATGCCACTCTCTCACTCCGTCCCAGCTTACCTGTCCCCCTCCCCGTGTCCTCAAGTTCATTCTCTATGTCTGCGTCTTTATTCCTGCCTGCCCCTCAGTTCATCAGAACCTTTTTTTTTTAGATTCTATATATACGTGTTAGTATACTGTATTTTTTTTTCTCTTTCTGACTTACTTCACTCTGTATGACAGACTCTAGGTCCATCCACCTCATTACAAATAACTCAATTTCATTTCTTTTTATGGCTGAGTAATATTCCATTGTGTATATGTGCCACATCTTCTTTATCCATTTTAAGGAGAGGAAAGACCCTCCAGGCACAGGGTACTCCATATGCAAAGAAGGAGTGGTACTTAGATAGAAAAGCACACTGTATTTCAGTGTGACTTGAGCATGAGGCATGAAGAGGATGGGCAAGACCAAAGACTTAGAAAAATAGGTAGGGGACAGTCCATGAGAGGGCTTGTATATCATCCAGAAGTTAGAATGCAATGCAGAGCCACTGAAAAGGTTAAATGGTGCTTACCACTTCCTGGGATGACAGTCTGTCTTTTGAAGCAAGGAATGGGTTTGGAGTCAGACGCTGGAAATGCGCTACAAACGAAGAGGACCAGAACACTGAGACCCTGGCAGTCATGGAAAGAAGCAGCCTATGAAGATGGAAATGGAGGATGCCCTGGAGCCAAGGATCAAAGCGACAGATTAGTCTGCTTCCTTCAAGAGCCTACTTTCAAGGTGTCTCAGCCAAGTCTTCCAAGAACATGACTCACAAGAGGGTGCTGCTATCTACCAGCTGCTAATTGTATATAAAACAAGAAAAGGGTCTCAGAAACTGGGAAGGGACCATTGTAGTTCATGTTCAGGATCTCTGTGGCATAGTCCATACCCAGATCCTCATAAATCTGAATCCATTTTGTAATTCATGTCTCAGGTCAAATGTCATCTCCTCACTGACCCCTCAATATTTAAAATAGCTCCTACCCATTGCAGCTCTATTTACAATAGCCAGGACATGGAAGCAACCTAAGTGTCCATCGACAGATGAATGGATAAAGAAGATGTGGCACATATATACAATGGAATATTACTTGGCCATAAAAAGAAACGAAATCGAGTTATTTGTAGTGAGGTGGATGGACCTAGAGTCTGTCATACAGAGTGAAGTAAGTCAGAAAGAGAAAAACAAATGCCATATGCTAACACATATATTTGGAATCTAAGAAAAAAAAAAAAGGTCATGAAGTACCTAGGGGTAAGACGGGAATAAAGACACAGACCTACTAGAGCATGGACTTGAGGATACGGGGAGGGGGAAAGGTAAGCTGTGACAAAGTGAGAGAGTGGCATGGACATATATACACTACCAAACATAAAATAGATAGCTAGTGGGAAGCAGCCACATAGCACAGGGAGATCAGTGGGAGGGAGGGAGACGCAAGAGGGAAGAGATATGGGAACATATGTATATGTATAACTGATTCACTTTGTTATAAAGCAGAAACTAACACACCATTGTAAAGCAATTTTACTCCAATAAAGATGTTAAAAAAAAAAGGAAGTACTAGGGATGTAATGAACAACATGATAAATATAATTAACACTGCTGTATGTTATGAAAGTTGTTAAGAGGGTAAATCCTGAGTTCTCAGTACAAGAAAAAAAATTTTTATTCTTTTTTTCTATTTAATTTTGTACCTATATTAGATGACAGATGTTCACTAAAATCATTGTTGATAATCAAGAAAAATTAACTAATTAATTTTAAAAAATTAAAATAGCCCCTACTCAACCTCAAGTCACTCTCTGGGAATTTGTCATCATCTCCCTAGCACTCATCAGTATCTGAGTGTTTCTGATTTACTTATGTACTTCTATATTTTCTGTCTCTCCCCACTAGAATAATAACCACATCTGTTTACTAATATCAGGAACAAGAAAAGTTCTCGGCATGTGAAAAGTACTCAGTGAATATGGAATTAAATAATTAAGAGTTCAGAAGCACCTTCATTCTGCAGGGCTAATCCTGATGAAGCAAAATGATAGACAAGCACTCGATAATGTCAAATTTTCTTTCTGTTTGCAGGAAAATTACTTCCACTCAATCTCCTCAAGCTGAAGATAAGACAGCCTCTACTTTCCCAGCCTCTGCTGCTTTTATTACTCAGCATCAACTGAAATAAGCATCAGATGAGGAGACCTGCAGCTTTGACCATTTGTCGGAACTCTCAGGGCACTGGACTGTCACAAGATATTTAGCAATGTTCATTCATTCACTGAACTTCAAGAATGATAAGCACCTAGAATGCACTAGCTTCTGGGACATACACAGAATCAAGGATGGGTAAATGATGACTAAGCAAGAACAAAATGTGACAAGTGCCAAGGAGATTCAAAGATGGGAAAGGCCACTTCTAGCCCCTGGGAAGAAGACTTGAAAAGGTAGCATTCTCAAGCTTGACACTGAATGGAAAGAAAGATTTCAGTAGGTACAGATTCAGTCACGTTTGCTCTCTTTAGATGAATATTTATTAATATTTTTCTGTATGTCAAACACTGGTTAGGTCCTGGAAAAGAACAAAGATTTTTTTTTAAAGCAGTCTTATATTCAATCAGCTCAAAATGGGATGGAGGAAAAAAATACCAGAGAAAATTAAAATAGGATAAGATAAAAGCTAAAATAAGGAGAAACAGTCTATCATGGTAACACACAAAAGAGGGTAATAGGCAGATGATGCTTGATAAAAGGGCCTTTTAAGTGACTCTGCAAGAATGAGGAGTAGTTCACACACCAGAGAAGTGATGACGAAGGCTACATCCAGAAGCTTAATGTGGTCCTGTGCATCTGGGATGCTGCAGGGAGTTTAGAACACCTGGAACCAAACTTATCAGAAGGGTCCCAAAGGGTGAGGTTAGAGAGGTAGGTAGGCCAGATCATGAAGGATTTTTAGGCCATAATATGGAGTGAAAAGAGAGGGAAAAAAAATGCAAATGTACAGAATCAAAAAGAGGCCAAGGGAGGAGGCCATTAGGAAGAACAGTCGAGCCATCCTGGAAGGAGATCAGAGACTTGATCCTGCAGGGTGCCCGGCTGCAGAGCACAGGGCTTCTTTGCTAAGCAAAGGCAGGGAAGCTACTGCAAGTGCGTTCAGCTTGCTTATTGTCCCTGTAGCTGCCTGATAACATATGCTGGCTTTGTTCATGACATTTGATATCTCAATTATTTGGCTTCTGATATCATTGTGAGAAAAAACATAGTTATATCTTTATAGCCATGTATTTTTTTCATTGAAATCATTTCCTTGGTGTCTTTACTCCAAAGGTGAAATAAGGTAGTTAAAAGGTTTAAACAGTTTTATAGCTCTTCTCATATATAACTATCTTGTGCTCCAGACATGTAGAAACTAGTTTTTGTCCTCAGCAAGGGTATACTTGTTTCTCTAAATCTTAATTAACATTGAGATGTATGTACCATGTACATTTATTTTGTTAAATTAAAAGATGTACTTTAATGATATTTTAACTCATATTTAGATATTGACGGTAAGAGAATACATTTTTTTCAATGTGGTGGTATTTTCTATTATACTTATTAAGCGGAAGCGGTTTAGTACTGAGGCAAGATTATGGACACTTATTTTGGGAAGGGGCTCACGAAGATCAGGCACACAGGGAACTGCTACGTTGTCCCCAGCCCTGGTCAGTACAGGGACACACAGGGCATGCATCAATATGTATCATGTTGATAAATGAATAAACCAGTGAAAGGAATCTGTAGTTAGAAGACCCAGAAATCAAACTTCACTATCTTCTGTGATTCTGTGCTCTTTGATAAATTACTCAAACTTTCGAAGCCTCAGGTTCAATAGGTTATTTAGAATAGCGTTTCTCAAACTTAAATGTGTATATGCTTCGCCTGGGGATCCTGTTACAATTCAGATTATGACTCAGTGGGTCTGAGGTTGGGCCTAGGCTTCTGTATTTCTCGTAAGCTCCAGATGAGGTCAACACTGCTGGTCTGAGGACCACACTTTGAGGAGGAAGGTTTTAGAAGATCTAGTGAAGTACATTAACACTTTGAAAGCTGTTAGGCATTACATAAAAGTTAGTTGCTGCTATATGTTCAGTTAGTAATTTTTTATCAGTTATGTCTGCCATATATCCAGTTTTCTATCTTTTCAATATTTCTTTTATTAGATCTTGGCTTTCAAAATATATCTTCCATCCAAAGCTAGCATAAATATACTATTTCACTTCCTTCTAGATTTTTGCTGGCTCTAAAAGAAATATTTAACTCTTTTATCCCTCTGAAAGTTCTTAGTATACAGAATAAGGAATTAATTCAAGCTTATATAGTTTGTACTGACATTCAAGTGCCCAATAGTACATTTAATAATCATTTCTTTTCTCATTATTGTAATACTTTCATTAAATCTTGAGGCCCTAGATGTATGAGTCTCTCTTTAATATTTTTAAACATTTACTACGGTAACAAATCTATTTCTGAATTTATCAAAATTTCAACTCCCTACTATGTAGTTTTGATAACTGTCATTTTCTAAAATGGCTTAAAATCTATCTAGCAATTACACTGTTACTGACTTAAAATTTTTTTTTAAAGCTTTTGGTACTCTTGCCCACTCTTACATAAAATTCACATTTCAAATTTTTTAAAGTCTATGGAATATCCTGCAAAGGTTCTAATATTGCACTAGGTATAAAATTGAACTAGGGGATATTACCATCTTTACAATAATTAGTTTTATCTGCCAGGAAGAAAGCATAGCTCTCCCTTTATTCATATCTTCTTTTGCTTTTCCCATTGAGGCATAATTTGTTTCTATGAAAAAAAAACTATTGTGTTTTAGGAAAAAATATAAAGTATCGATATAAATATAAAAGTGAAGGGCAATGTGGCGGTGGGAGAGATGGGCCAGTTTCATAAAAAGTTATTTTTTTCAGTAATTTCCAAGTTCTACATTAATAGAAGATACGTAGGAATGCCACTGATTATTGCATACCTGTTGTATATCTATGTCGTATTGGTATCAGTAATTTTGGTTGAATGTTTAGGGGTATAACCAAGATACCTGCAAAAACAACTCATTCATTTCCTATAGTCTTTTCTTTCAACCACTGAAAACACTTTGTTGAGTGCCAAGTATGTGCTAGACACACTGGACACATGCTATTCTCTGCTACACACGAGGGATGCAGAAACAAACAATGACAACAAAAAACAGCCCTTTAAATTGTCCAGAACCTGAAGAGGAAATCACACAAGCAAGCCAATGACGGAAAGCACAGGACGGTAAGGAGAGTTCATTGTTAAGTATAGGATGTAATATATTTTCTGCAAGAAAGAGACTACCAGCAACTTGGACCAGCATCTGCAGGAAAAAAAACTAACAGCTGTCTTAATACCAGTTAACTTATATCAAGCAAGTGGCTTCTGGGGCACACGGGCAGTAAGCTGCAGTGGACGCCCTGGCAGGCCACCTAGATACTCCTAGTCTGAAGCACTCATCTTCCCAGCTGCCAGGAGTGTTGGGTGCTGAGATCTCACTGGTGAGTCCCTCCACTAAAATGAGCTGTCTCACCCAAGGTTATACACCCTCTCTGGTTACCCCCCGTCCATCTGAATGGCTGAATGACGCAGAGTACAAAAGCCACCATGTGACACATCTCTGAAAGGCCACTCCAGCTCTACAGCATCAGGTAGGTTTGACCAAGGAAGGCCTCCATTGCAACAGGTCTCCAGGGAACTTCTCCCTCTACTCAATCCTGTGTCCTCAATGCCTTAGCTGGTCCTACAGGCAAATCTCCATCCCAGAGTCCCTTTTCCAAGAGTCTGACCTATCTCAGTTTTGCATTTGTTGTTGCTTTGCCTTTTTTTCTTTCTTTCTTTTTTCTCTCCCCTCTGGTTATAGAAGCAGGGCTCTTTGCTGTCATTACACTGCTGTACCTCCAACACCTAAAATAGTACTTAGCAGGTAGGTGTGCTCAAAAACATTTCCTGAGTAAACAGAAATGGGATCCTCCTTTTCTCTTTCCAGCTACACCAAAGGCTGGACCCTGCCTCTGAACTTCAGAAGGCAGCTGAGAGCTGCTGCCTGACAGACTTCCTGGGGTCTGAATGCCTACCGGTCTGTGCAGATCTCAGGACATTGCCTGCTCCAGCCTGTGACACTACTTTGCCAGAGGGAATCATTACTTCCTGTTTGATCTCCCTGCTGCCGACACTTGCCTGAACCTGAAGTTCATGCCCTTCTCTCCAATTACCTTCTTTTCCCTCTGCCTGTGCTCTGCTCCATCACCTACAGTTGATTTCCTCCAAAATTACACCCACTGCCTGGTAAGTACCTGAGACAAGATTCAAACCCAAAGATATCAGAGTTCAAAATTACATTCTGTCAACACAAATACCATATGATGTCACTTATATGTGGAATCTAAAATACGACACAAATGAACTTACCTATGAAACAGAAAAAAAATTAGGGACATAGAGAATAGACTGGTGGTTGCCAAGGGGGAGGGCGGTGGAAAGGGGAGGAGTGGGAGTCTGGGGTCAGCGGATGAAAACTGGTATAAATAGGATGGATAAACAACAAGGTCCTACTGTATAGCACAGGGAACTATATTCAATATCCTGTGATACACTATAATGGAGAAGAATATGAAAAAGAATGTATACGTATGTATAACTGAGTCACTTCGCTGTACAACAGTAATTAACACAACATTGTAATTTAACTTTACTTCAATAAAAAATAAATTTAAAAAAATTACATCTGTCTACGTGAACATGCTCAAGACATGGCAATTACTCAAGACATAGCAATTACGTCTGTGCTTCTAACACCATTTGTATACCACTTTACAGTTTACAAAGCACTATTACTTCACAGCGAGGCCAGTGCTTAGTGACATTAATTGCACGGCGTATGCCCTTTGTTGTCAATGTTGCCACGTCTGTCCCTCCTGGAAACATCCCACATCCTGGAAATCTCTTCTAACTACAAATTTACTTCAAGACAAATATAATTAAAATTCGTATATTAAAAATAACAATAATAGGGGCTTCCCTGGTGGCGCAGTGGTTGAGAGTCTGCCTGCCGATGCAGGGGACACGGATTCGTGCCCCGGTCCGGGAAGATCCCACATGCCGTGGAGCGGCTGGGCCCGTGAGCCATGGCCACTGAGCCTGCGCGTCTGGAGCCTGTGCTCCGCAAGGGGAGAGGCCACAGCAGTGAGAGGCCTGCGTACCGCAAAAAAAAATAATAATAAAATAACAATAATAAAGTTGGTAACATCACACAGACCCCAAAATGCCCCCTGCTGGCTTAACTTCCATCCGTGGCTGCCCTTCCCTGCACTCAGAGGGCTGAGGAGAAAGGCAGCCTCCTGGGACCTTCTCCCAGAGCCTCAGTTTTATTTTTATTTATTTATTATTTTGGCCTTTTTATTTTTTTAACATCTTTATTAGAGTATAATTGCTTTACAATGGTGTGTCAGTTTCTGCTCTACAACAAAGCGAATCAGCCATACATACACACGTCACCATATCTCCTCCCTCCCGAATCTCCCTCCCTCCCACCCTCCCCATCCCACCCCTCCAGGCAGTCACAAAGCAGGGAGCTGATCTCCCTGTGCTATGCAGCGGCTTCCCACTACCTACTTTGCATTTGGTAGTGTATATATGTCCATGGTACTCTCTCACTTCGTCCCAGCTTACCCTTCCTCGCCCCCATATCCTCAAGTCCATTCTCTAGTAGGTCTGTATCTTTATTCCCGTCTTGCCCCTAGGTTCTTGTGACCATTTT
>NW_020175047.1:1132968-1133378 GCF_003031525.2 Neophocaena asiaeorientalis asiaeorientalis
TAGTTTGCTTCCAAGTCCAGGCTATCGTAAATAGAGCTGCAATGAACACTGATACATGACTGTTTTTGAATTACGGTTTTCTCAGGGTATATGCATTTTATACATGTGCCACATCTTCTCTATCCATTCATCTGTTAACGGACACTTAGGTTGCTTCCATGTCCTGGCTATTGTAAATAGAGCTGCAATGAACATTGTGGTACATGACTCTTTTTGAATTATGGTTTTCTCAGGGCATATGCCCAATAGTGGGATTGCTGGGATGTATGGTAGTTCTATTTTTACTGTTTTAAGGAACCTCCATACTGTTCTTGATAGTGGCTGTATCAATTTACATTCCCACCAACAGTGCAAGGGGGTTCCCTTTTCTCCACACCTCTCCAGCATTTATTGTTTCTAGATTTTTTGAT
>NW_020175047.1:1133571-1134243 GCF_003031525.2 Neophocaena asiaeorientalis asiaeorientalis
TAAATTTTGGAGATTAATCCTCTGTCGGTTGCTTCATTTGCAAATATTTTCTCCCATTCTGAGGGTTGTCTTTTCATCTTGTTTATGTTTTCCTTGGCTGTGCAAAAGCTTTTAAGTTTCATTAGGTCCCATTTGTTTATTTTTATTTCCATTTCTCTAGGAGGTGGCTCAAAAAGGATCTTGCTGTGATTTATGTCAGAGAGTGTTCTGCCTATGTTTTCCTCTAAGAGTTTGATAGTGTCTGGCCTTACATTTAGGTCTTTAATCCATTTTGAGCTTATTTTTGTGTATGGTGTTAGGGAGTGTTCTAATTTCATACTTTTACATGTAGCTGTCCAGTTTTCCCAGCACCACTTATTGAAGAGGCTGTCTTTTCTCCACTGTATACTCCTGCCTCCTTTATCAATGATAAGGTGACCATATGTGCATGCGTTTATCTCTGGGCTTTCTATCCTGTTCCATTGATCTATATTTCTGTTTTTGTGCCAGTACCATACTGTCTTGATTACTGTAGCTTTGTAGTATAGTCTGAAGTCAGGGAGCCTGATTCCTCCAGCTCCATTTTTCGTTCTCAAGATTGCTTTGGCTATTCGGGGTCTTTTGTGTTTCCATACAAATTGTGAAATTTTTTGTTCTAGTTCTGTGAAAAATGCCAGTGGTAGCTTGATAGGG
>NW_020175047.1:1139315-1139569 GCF_003031525.2 Neophocaena asiaeorientalis asiaeorientalis
TCCTCCAGCTCCATTTTTCGTTCTCAAGATTGCTTTGGCTATTCGGGGTCTTTTGTGTTTCCATACAAATTGTGAAATTTTTTGTTCTAGTTCTGTGAAAAATGCCAGTGGTAGCTTGATAGGGATTGCATTGAATCTGTAGACTTCTTTGGGTAGCAGGGTCATTTTCACAATGTTGATTCTTCCAATCCAAGAACATGGTATATCTCTCCATCTATTTGTATCATCTTTAATTTCTTTCATCAGTGTCTTAT